>NW_022204175.1:0-48964 GCF_007655135.1 Punica granatum
TTTACTGCTTGAGCGACTTCGGGTCCCCGGACTTCGCGTCTGCATTTACTGCTTCAGGGACTCGGGTTCCCGAAATTCGTGTCCGCATGTACTGCTTCAGGGACTTCGTGTCACCGGACTTCGGGTCCGCATGTACTGCTTGAGAGACTTCGGGTCCCCGGATTTCGGGTCCGCATTTGCCCCTTCAAGGACTTCGAGTCCCCGGATTTCGGGTCCGCATTTACTGCTTCAGGGACTTCGGGTCCCCGGACTTCGCGTCCGCAATTACTGCTTGAGGGACTTCGGGTCCCCGGACTTCGCGTCCGCATTTACTGCTTTAGGGACTTCGTGTCCGCATGTGCTGCTTTAGGGACTTCGGGTCCCCAGACTACGTGTCCGCATGTACTCCTTCAGGGACCCTCTGCATGTACTCCTTCAGGGACTTCGGGTCCCCGGACTTCGCGTCCGCATTTACTGCTTCAGGGACTTCGAGTCCCCAGACTTCGCGTCCGCATTTACTGCTTTAGGGACTTCGTGTCCCCGGACTTCGTCTCCGCATGTGCTGCTTTAGGGACTTCGGGTCCCCGGACTTCGGGTCCCCATTTACTGCTTCAGGGACTTCGATTCCCAGGACTTCGGGTCCGCATGTACTGCTTTAGGGACTTCGGGTCCCCGGACTTCGTGTCCGCATTTACTGCTTGAGCGACTTCGGGTCCCCGGACTTCGCGTCCGCATTTACTGCTTTAGGGACTTCGGTTTCCCGGACTTCGTGTCCGCATGTACTCCTTCAGGGACTTCGGGTCCCCGGACTTCGTGTCCACATGTACTCCTTCAGGGACCCTCCGCATGTACTCCTTCAGAGACTTCGGGTCCCCGGACTTCGCGTCCGCATTTACTGCTTCAGGGACTTCGAGTCCCCGGACTTCGTGTCCGCATTTACTACTTGAGGGACTTCGGGTCCCCGGACTTCGGGTCCCCGGACTTCGGGTCCCCGGACTTCGGGTCCGCATTTACTGCTTGAGGGACTTCCGGTCCCCGGACTTCGGTCCGCATTTACTGCTTCAGGACTTCGGGTCCCCGACTTCGTTTCCGCATGTACTGCTTTAGGGACTTCGGGTCCCCGGACTTCGTGTCCGCATGTACTGCTTGAGGGACTTCGGGTCCCCGGACTTTCGGGTCCGCATTTGCTACTTCAGGGACTTCGAGTTCCCGGATTTTCGGTCCGCATTTACTGCTTCAGGGACTTCGGGTCCCCGACTTCGCGTCCGCATTTACTGCTTGAGGGACTTCGGTCCCCGGACTTCGCGTCCGCATTTACGCTTTAGGGAACTTCGTGTCCGCATGTACTGCTTTAGGGACCTCGGGTCCCCAGACTTCTTGTCCACATGTACTCCTTCAGGGACCCTCTGCATGTACTCCTTCAGGGACTTCGGTTCCCCGGACTTCGCGTCCGCATTTACTGCTTTAGGGACTTCGTTTCCCCGGACTTCGTGTCCGCATGTACTGCTTTAGGGACTTCGGGTCCCCGGACTTCGTGTCCGCATTTACTGCTTTAGGGACTTCGGGTCCCCGGACTTCGGGTCCGCATTTACTGCTTGAGCGACTTCGGGTCCCCGGACTTCGCGTCTGCATTTACTGCTTCAGGGACTTCGGGTTCCCGGACTTTCGTGTCCGCATGTACTGCTTCAGGGACTTCGGGTTCCCGACTTCGTGTCCGCATGTACTGCTTCAGGGACTTCGTGTCCCCGGACTTCGGGTCCGCATGTCTGCTTTAGGGACTCGGTCCCCGGACTTCGTGTCCGCATGTACTGTTGAGGGACTTCGGGTCCCCGGACTTCGGGTCCGCATTTGCTACTTCAGGGACTTCGAGTTTCCGGATTTCGGGTCCGCATTTACTGCTTCAGGGACTTCGGGTCCCCGGACTTCGCGTCCGCATTTACTGCTTGAGGGACTTCGGGTCCCCGGACTTCGCGTCCGCATTTACTGCTTTAGGGACTTCGTGTCCGCATGTACTGCTTTAGGGACTTCGGGTCCCCAGACTTCTTGTCCACATGTACTCCTTCAGGGACTTCGGTTCCCCGGACTTCGCGTCCGCATTTACTGCTTTAGGGACTTCGTTTCCCCGGACTTCGTGTCCGCATGTACTGCTTTAGGGACTTCGGGTCCCCGGACTTCGTGTCCGCATTTACTGCTTTAGGGACTTCGGGTCCCCGGACTTCGGGTCCGCATTTACTGCTTGAGCGACTTCGGGTCCCCGGACTTCGCGTCTGCATTTACTGCTTCAGGGACTTCGGGTTCCCGGACTTCGTGTCCGCATGTACTGCTTCAGGGACTTCGGGTTCCCGGACTTCGTGTCCGCATGTACTGCTTCAGGGACTTCGTGTCCCCGGACTTCGGGTCCGCATGTACTGCTTTAGGGACTTCGGGTCCCCGGACTTCGTGTCCGCATGTACTGCTTGAGGGACTTCGGGTCCCCGGACTTCGGGTCCGCATTTGCTACTTCAGGGACTTCGAGTCCCCGGATTTCGGGTTCGCATTTACTGCTTCAGGGACTTCGGGTCCCCGGACTTCGCGTCCGCATTTACTGCTTGAGGGACTTCGGGTCCCCGGACTTCGCGTCCGCATTTACTGCTTTAGGGACTTCGTGTCCGCATGTACTGCTTTAGGGACTTCGGGTCCCCAGACTTCGTGTCCGCATGTACTCCTTCAGGGACCCTCTGCATGTACTCCTAAAGGGACTTCGGGTCCCCGGACTTCGAGAATCCAGACTTCGCGTCCGCATTTACTGCTTTAGGGACTTCGTGTCCCCGGACTTCGTCTCCGCATGTACTGCTTTAGGGACTTCGGGTCCCCGGACTTCGCGTCCGCATTTACTCCTTCAGGGACCCTCAGCATGTACTTCTTCAGGGACTTCGGGTCCCCGGACTTCGCGTCCGCATTTACTGTTTCAGGGACTTCGAGTCCCGGACTTCGTGTCCGCATTTACTGCTTTAGGGACTTCGTGTCCCCGGACTTCGTCTCCGCATGTACTGCTTAGAGACTTCTGGTCCCAGGACTTCGTGTCCGCATTTACTCCTTCAGGGACCCTCCGCATGTACTCCTTCAGGGACTTCGGGTCCCCGGACTTCGCGTTCGCCTTTACTGCTTCAGGGACTTCGGGTCCTCGGACTTCGGGTCCGCATTTGCTACTTCAGGGACTTCGAGTCCCCGGATTTGGGTCCGCATTTACTGCTTCAGGGACTTCGGGTCCCCGGACTTCGCGTCCGCATTTACTGCTTGAGGGACTTCGGGTCCCCGGACTTCGCGTCCGCATTTAACTGCTTTAGGGACTTCGTGTCCGCATGTACTGCTTTAGGGACTTCGGGTCCCCAGACTTCGTGTCCGCATGTACTCCTTCAGGGACCCTCTGCATGTACTCCTTCAGGGACTTCGGGTCCCCGGACTTCGAGAACCCAGACTTCGCGTCCGCATTTACTGCTTTAGGGACTTCGTGTCCCAGGACTTCGTCTCCGCATTTACTGCTTCAGGGACTTCGAGTCCCCGGACTTCGTGTCCCCATTTACTGCTTTAGGGACTTCGGGTCCCCGGACTTCGTGTCCGCATTTACTCCTTCAGGGACCCTCCGCATGTACTCCTTCAGGGACTTCGGGTCCCCGGACTTCGCGTTCGCCTTTACTGCTTCAGGGACTTCGGGTCCCCGGACTTCGGGTCCGCATTTACTGCTTCAGGGACTTCGGGTCCCCGGACTTCGGGTCCGCATTTACTGCTTCAGGGACTTCGGGTCCCCGGATTTCGCGTCCGCATTTACTTCTTGAGGGACTTCGGGTCCCCGTCTTCGCGTCCGCATTTACTGCTTTAGGGACTTCGGGTCCCCGGACTTCGGGTCCGCATTTACTGCTTGAGCGACTTCGGGTCCCCGGGCTTCGCATCTGCATTTACTGCTTCAGGGACTTCGGGTTCCCGGTCTTCGTTTCCGCATGTACTGCTTCAGGGACTTCGGGTTCCCGGACTTCGTGTCCGCATGTACTGCTTCAGGGACTTCGTGTCCCCGGACTTCGGGTCCGCATGTACTGCTTGAGGGACTTCGGGTCCCCGGACTTCGTGTCCGCATGTACTGCTTGAGGGACTTCGGGTCCCCGGACTTCGGGTCCGCATTTGCTACTTCAGGGACTTCGAGTCCCCGGACTTCGCGTCCTCATTTACTGCTTGAGGGACTTCGGGTCCCCGGACTTCGCGTCCGCATTTACTGCTTTAGGGACTTCGTGTCCGCATGTACTGCTTTAGGGACTTCGGTCCCCAGACTTCGTGTCCGCATGTACTCCTTCAGGGACCCTCTGTATGTACTCCTTCAGGGACTTCGGGTCCCCGGACTTTGAGAACCCAGACTTCGCGTCCGCATTTACTGCTTTAGGGACTTCGTGTCCCCGGACTTCGTCTCCGCATGTACTGCTTTAGGGACTTCGGGTCCCCGGACTTCGCGTCCGCATTTACTCCTTCAGGGACCCTCAGCATGTACTTCTTCAGGGACTTCGGTCGCCCCGGACTTCGCGTCCGCATTTACTGTTTCAGGGACTTCGAGTCCCCGGACTTCGTGTCCGCATTTACTGCTTTAGGGACTTCGTGTCCCCGGACTTCGTCTCCGCATGTACTGCTTTAGAGACTTCGGGTCCCAGGACTTCGTGTCCGCATTTACACCTTCAGGGACCCTCCGCATGTACTCCTTCAGGGACTTCGGGTCCCCGGACTTCGCGTTCGCCTTTACTGCTTCAGGGACTTCGGGTCCCCGGACTTCGGGTCCGCATTTACTGCTTCAGGGACTTCGGGTCCCCGGACTTCGGGTCCGCATTTACTGCTTCAGGGACTTCGGGTCCCCGGATTTCGCGTCCGCATTTACTTCTTGAGGGACTTCGGGTCCCTGTCTTCGCGTCCGCATTTACTGCTTTAGGGACTTCGTGTCCCCGGACTTCGTGTCAGCATGCACTACTTTAGGGACTTCGGGTCCCCGGACTTCGTGTCCGCATGTACTCCTTCAGGGACCCTCCGCATGTACTCCTTCAGGGACTTCGGGTCCTCGGACTTCGCGTCCGCATTTACTTCTTCAGGGACTTCGAGTCCCCGGTTTTCGTGTCCGCATTTACTGCTTTAGGGACTTCGGGTCCGCATTAACTGCTTGAGGGACTTCTGGTTCCCGGACTTCGCGTCCGCATTTACTGCTTCGGGGACTTCGAGTCCCCGGACATCGCGTCCGCATTTACTGCTTCCGGGACTTCGGGTTCCCGGACTTCGTGTCTGCATGTACTGATAAAAGGACTTCGTGTCCCCGGACTTCGGGTCCACATGTACTGCTTTAGGGACTTCGGGTCCCCGGATTTCGTGTCCTCATGTACTCCTTCAGAGACCCTCCGCCTGTACTCCTTCAGGGACTTCGGGTCCCCGGACTTCGCGTCCGCATTTACTGCTTCAGGGACTTCGGGTCCCCGGACTTCGCGTCCGCATTTACTTCTTCAGGGACTTCGGGTTCCCGGACTTCCTGTCCGCATGTACTGCTTCAGGGACTTCGTTTCCCCGGACTTCGGGTCCGCATGTACTACTTTAGGGACTTCGGGTCCCCGGACTTCGTGTCCCCATGTACTCTTTCAGGGACCATCCGCATGTACTCCTTCAGTGACTTCGGGTCCCCGGACTTCGCGTCCGCATTTACTGCTTCAGGGACTTCGAGTCCCCGGACTTCGGGTCCGCATGTACTGCTTTAGGGACTTCGGGTCCCCGGACTTCGCGTCCGCATTTACTGCTTGAGCGACTTCGGGTCCCCGGACTTCGTGTCCGCATGTACTGCTTCAGGGACTTCGGGTCCCCGGACTTCGTGTCCGCATGTACTCCTTCAGGGACCCTCCGCATGTACTCCTTCAGGGACTTCGGGTCCCCGGACTTCGCGTCCGCATTTACTGCTTCAGGGACTTCGAGTCCCCGGACTTCGTGTCCGCATTTACTGCTTTAGGGACTTCGGGTCCCCGGACTTCGGGTCCGCATTTACTGCTTGAGGGACTTCCGGTCCCCGGACTTCGGGTCCGCATTTACTGCTTCAGGGACTTCGGGTCCCCGGACTTCGTTTCCCATGTACTGCTTTAGGGACTTCGGGTCCCCGGACTTCGTGTCCGCATGTACTGCTTGAGGGACTTCGGGTCCCCGGACTTCGGGTCCGCATTTGCTACTTCAGGGACTTCGAGTCCCCGGATTTCGGGTCCGCATTTCCTGCTTCTCGGACTTCGGGTCCCCGGACTTCGCGTCCGCATTTACTGCTTGAGGGACTTCGGGTCCCCGGACTTCGCGTCCGCATTTACTGCTTGAGGGACTTCGGGTCCCCGGACTTCGCGTCCGCATTTACTGCTTTAGGGACTTCGTGTCCGCATGTACTGCTTTAGGGACTTCGGGTCCCCAGACTTCTTGTCGGCATGTACTCCTTCAGGGACCCTCTGCATGTACTCCTTCAGGGACTTCGGTTCCCCGGACTTCGCGTCCGCATTTACTGCTTCAGGGACTTCGTTTCCCCGGACTTCGTGTCCGCATGTACTGCTTTAGGGACTTCGGGTCCCCGGACTTCGTGTCCGCGTTTACTGCTTTAGGGACTTCGGGTCCCCGGACTTCGGGTCCGCATTTACTGCTTGAGCGACTTCGGGTCCCCGGACTTCGCGTCGGCATTTACTGCTTCAGGGACTTCGGGTTCCCGGACTTCGTGTCCGCATGTACTGCTTCAGGGACTTCGGGTCCCCGGACTTCGTGTCCGCATGTACTTCTTGAGGGACTTCGGGTCCCCGGACTTCGGGTCTGCATTTGCTACTTCAGGGACTTCGAGTCCCCGGATTTCGGGTCCGCATTTCCTGCTTCAGGGACTTCGGGTCCCCGGACTTCGCGTCCGCATTTACTGCTTGAGGGACTTCGGGTCCCCGGACTTCGCGTCCGCATTTACTGCTTTAGGGACTTCGTGTCCGCATGTACTGCTTTAGGGACTTCGGGTCCCCAGACTTCGTGTCCGCATGTACTCCTTCAGGGACCCTCTGCATGTACTCCTAAAGGGACTTCGGTCCCGGACTTCGAGAATCCAGACTTCGCGTCCGCATTTACTGCTTTAGGGACTTCGTGTCCCCGGACTTCGTCTCCGCATGTACTGCTTTAGGGACTTCGGGTCCCCGGACTTCGCGTCCGCATTTACTCCTTCAGGGACCCTCAGCATGTACTTCTTCAGGGACTTCGGGTCCCCGGACTTCGCGTCCGCATTTACTGTTTCAGGGACTTCGAGTCCCCGGACTTCGTGTCCGCATTTACTGCTTTAGGGACTTCGTGTCCCCGGACTTCGTCTCCGCATGTACTGCTTTAGAGACTTCTGGTCCCAGGACTTCGTGTCCGCATTTACTCCTTCAGGGACCCTCCGCATGTACTCCTTCAGGGACTTCGGGTCCCCGGACTTCGCGTTCGCCTTTACTGCTTCAGGGACTTCGGGTCCTCGGACTTCGGGTCCGCATTTGCTACTTCAGGGACTTCGAGTCCCCGGATTTCGGGTCCGCATTTACTGTTTCAGGGACTTCGGGTCCCCGGACTTCGCGTCCGCATTTACTGCTTGAGGGACTTCGGGTCCCCGGACTTCGCGTCCGCATTTACTGCTTTAGGGACTTCGTGTCCGCATGTACTGCTTTAGGGACTTCGGGTCCCCAGACTTCGTGTCCGCATGTACTCCTTCAGGGACCCTCTGCATGTACTCCTTCAGGGACTTCGGGTCCCCGGACTTCGAGAACCCAGACTTCGCGTCCGCATTTACTGCTTTAGGGACTTCGTGTCCCAGGACTTCGTCTCCGCATGTACTGCTTTAGGGACTTCGTGTCCCCGGACTTCGTCTCCGCATGTACTGCTTTGGAGACTTCGGGTCCCAGGACTTCGTGTCCGCATTTACTCCTTCAGGGACCCTCCGCATGTACTCCTTCAGGGACTTCGGGTCCCCGGACTTCGCGTTCGCCTTTACTGCTTCAGGGACTTCGGGTCCCCGGACTTCGGGTCCGCATTTACTGCTTCAGGGACTTCGGGTCCCCGGACTTCGGGTCCGCATTTACTGCTTCAGGGACTTCGGGTCCCCGGATTTCGCGTCCGCATTTACTTCTTGAGGGACTTCGGGTCCCCGTCTTCGCGTCCGCATTTACTGCTTTAGGGACTTCGGGTCCCCGGACTTCGGGTCCGCATTTACTGCTTGAGCGACTTCGAGTCCCCGGACTTCGCATCTGCATTTACTGCTTGAGCGACTTCGAGTCCCCAGACTTCGTGTCCGCATGTACTCCTTCAGGGACCCTCTGCATGTACTCCTTCAGGGACTTCGGGTCCCCGGACTTCGAGAACCCAGACTTCGCGTCCGCATTTACTGCTTTAGGGACTTCGTGTCCCAGGACTTCGTCTCCGCATGTACTGCTTTAGGGACTTCGTGTCCCCGGACTTCGTCTCCGCATGTACTGCTTTGGAGACTTCGGGTCCCAGGACTTCGTGTCCGCATTTACTCCTTCAGGGACCCTCCGCATGTACTCCTTCAGGGACTTCGGGTCCCCGGACTTCGCGTTCGCCTTTACTGCTTCAGGGACTTCGGGTCCCCGGACTTCGGGTCCGCATTTACTGCTTCAGGGACTTCGGGTCCCCGGACTTCGGGTCCGCATTTACTGCTTCAGGGACTTCGGGTCCCCGGATTTCGCGTCCGCATTTACTTCTTGAGGGACTTCGGGTCCCCGTCTTCGCGTCCGCATTTACTGCTTTAGGGACTTCGGGTCCCCGGACTTCGGGTCCGCATTTACTGCTTGAGCGACTTCGAGTCCCCGGACTTCGCATCTGCATTTACTGCTTCAGGGACTTCGGGTTCCCGGACTTCGTGTCCGCATGTACTGCTTCAGGGACTTCGTGTCCCCGGACTTCGGGTCCGCATGTACTGCTTGAGGGACTTCGGGTCCCCGGACTTCGTGTCCGCATGTACTGCTTGAGGGACTTCGGGTCCCCGGACTTCGGGTCCGCATTTGCTACTTCAGGGACTTCGAGTCCCCGGACTTCGCGTCCTCATTTACTGCTTGAGGGACTTCGGGTCCCCGGACTTCGCGTCCGCATTTACTGCTTTAGGGACTTCGTGTCCGCATGTACTGCTTTAGGGACTTCGGGTCCCCAGACTTCGTGTCCGCATGTACTCCTTCAGGGACCCTCTGTATGTACTCCTTCAGGGACTTCGGGTCCCCGGACTTCGAGAACCCAGACTTCGCGTCCGCATTTACTGCTTTAGGGACTTCGTGTCCCCGGACTTCGTCTCCGCATGTACTGCTTTAGGGACTTCGGGTCCCCGGACTTCGCGTCCGCATTTACTCCTTCAGGGACCCTCAGCATGTACTTCTTCAGGGACTTCGGGTCCCCGGACTTCGCGTCCGCATTTACTGTTTCAGGGACTTCGAGTCCCCGGACTTCGTGTCCGCATTTACTGCTTTAGGGACTTCGTGTCCCCGGACTTCGTCTCCGCATGTACTGCTTTAGAGACTTCGGTCCCAGGACTTCGTGTCCGCATTTACACTTCAGGGACCCTCCGCATGTACTCCTTCAGGGACTTCGGGTCCCCGGACTTCGCGTTCGCCTTTACTGCTTTCAGGGACTTCGGGTCCCCGGACTTCGGGTCCGCATTTACTGCTTCAGGGACTTCGGGTCCCCGGACTTCGGGTCCGCATTTACTGCTTCAGGGACTTCGGGTCCCCGGATTTCGCGTCCGCATTTACTTCTTGAGGGACTTCGGGTCCCCGTCTTCGCGTCCGCATTTACTGCTTTAGGGACTTCGTGTCCCCGGACTTCGTGTCAGCATGCACTACTTTAGGGACTTCGGGTCCCCGGACTTCGTGTCCGCATGTACTCCTTTAGGGACCCTCCGCATGTACTCCTTCAGGGACTTCGGGTCCTCGGACTTCGCGTCCGCATTTACTTCTTCAGGGACTTCGAGTCCCCGGTTTTCGTGTCCGCATTTACTGCTTTAGGGACTTCGGGTCCGCATTAACTGCTTGAGGGACTTCTGGTCCCCGGACTTCGCGTCCGCATTTACTGCTTCGGGGACTTCGAGTCCCCGGACATCGCGTCCGCATTTACTGCTTCCGGGACTTCGGGTTCCCGGACTTCGTGTCTGCATGTACTGATAAAAGGACTTCGTGTCCCCGGACTTCGGGTCCACATGTACTGCTTTAGGGACTTCGGGTCCCCGGATTTCGTGTCCTCATGTACTCCTTCAGAGACCCTCCGCCTGTACTCCTTCAGGGACTTCGGGTCCCCGGACTTCGCGTCCGCATTTACTGCTTCAGGGACTTCGGGTCCCCGGACTTCGCGTCCGCATTTACTTCTTCAGGGACTTCGGGTTCCCGGACTTCCTGTCCGCATGTACTCCTTCAGGGACTTCGTTTCCCCGGACTTCGGGTCCGCATGTACTACTTTAGGGACTTCGGGTCCCCGGACTTCGTGTCCCCATGTACTCTTTCAGGGACCATCCGCATGTACTCCTTCAGTGACTTCGGGTCCCGGGACTTCGCGTCCGCATTTACTGCTTCAGGGACTTCGAGTCCCCGGACTTCGGGTCCGCATGTACTGCTTTAGGGACTTCGGGTCCCCGGACTTCGCGTCCGCATTTACTGCTTGAGCGACTTCGGGTCCCCGGACTTCGGGTCCGCATTTACTGCTTCAGGGACTTCGGGTCCCCGGACTTCGTTTCCCCATGTACTGCTTTAGGGACTTCGGGTCCCCGGACTTCGTGTCCGCATGTACTGCTTGAGGGACTTCGGGTCCCCGGACTTCGGGTCCGCATTTGCTACTTCAGGGACTTCGAGTCCCCGGATTTCGGGTCCGCATTTCCTGCTTCTGGGACTTCGGGTCCCCGGACTTCGCGTCCGCATTTACTGCTTGAGGGACTTCGGGTCCCCGGACTTCGCGTCCGCATTTACTGCTTTAGGGACTTCGTGTCCGCATGTACTGCTTTAGGGACTTCGGGTCCCCAGACTTCTTGTCGGCATGTACTCCTTCAGGGACCCTCTGCATGTACTCCTTCAGGGACTTCGGTTCCCCGGACTTCGCGTCCGCATTTACTGCTTCAGGGACTTCGTTTCCCCGGACTTCGTGTCCGCATGTACTGCTTTAGGGACTTCGGGTCCCCGGACTTCGTGTCCGCGTTTACTGCTTTAGGGACTTCGGGTCCCCGGACTTCGGGTCCGCATTTACTGCTTGAGCGACTTCGGGTCCCCGGACTTCGCGTCTGCATTTACTGCTTCAGGGACTTCGGGTTCCCGGACTTCGTGTCCGCATGTACTGCTTCAGGGACTTCGTGTCCCCGGACTTCGGGTCCGCATGTACTGCTTTAGGGACTTCGGGTCCCCGGACTTCGTGTCCGCATGTACTTCTTGAGGGACTTCGGGTCCCCGGACTTCGGGTCTGCATTTGCTACTTCAGGGACTTCGAGTCCCCGGATTTCGGGTCCGCATGTACTGCTTTAGGGACTTCGGGTCCCCAGACTTCGTGTCCGCATGTACTCCTTCAGGGACCCTCTGCATGTACTCCTTGAGGGACTTCCGGTCCCCGAACTTCGGGTCCGCATTTACTGCTTGAGGGACTTCGGGTCCCCGGACTTCGCGTCCGCATTTACTGCTTTAGGGACTTCGTGTCCGCATGTACTGCTTTAGGGACTTCGGGTCCCCAGACTTCGTGTCCGCATGTACTCCTTCAGGGACCCTCTGCATGTACTCCCTCTGGGACTTCGGGTCCCCGGACTTCGCGTCCGCATTTACTGCTTCAGGGACTTCGATTCCCCAGACTTCGCGTCCGCATTTACTGCTTTAGGGACTTCGTGTCCCCGGACTTCGTCTCCGCATGTACTGCTTTAGGGACTTCGGGTCCCCGGACTTCGTGTCCGCATTTACTCCTTCAGGGACCCTCCGCATGTACTTCTTCAGGGACTTCGGGTCCCCGGACTTCGCGTCCGCATTTACTGCTTCAGGGACTTCGAGTCCCCGGACTTCGTGTCCGCATTTACTGCTTTAGGGACTTCGTGTCCCCGGACTTCGTCTCCGCATGTACTGCTTTAGAGACTTCGGGTCCCAGGACTTCGTGTCCGCATTTACTCCTTCAGGGACCCTCTGCATGTACTCCTTCAGGGACTTCGGGTCCCCGGACTTCGCGTTCGCCTTTACTGCTTCAGGGACTTCGGGTCCCCGGACTTCGGGTCCGCATTTACTGCTTCAGGGACTTCGAGTCCCCGGACTTCGCGTCCGCATTTACTGCTTCAGGGACTTCGGGTCCCCGGACTTCGCGTCCGCATTTACTTCTTGAGGGACTTCGGGTCCCAGTCTTCGCGTCCGCATTTACTGCTTTAGGGACTTCGTGTCCCCGGACTTCGTGTCCGCATGCACTGCTTTAGGGACTTCGGGTCCCCGGACTTCGTGTCCGCATGTACTCCTTCAAGGACCCTCCGCATGTACTCCTTCAGGGACTTCGGGTCCTCGGACTTCTCGTCCGCATTTACTGCTTCAGGGACTTCGAGTCCCCGGTTTTCGTGTCCGCATTTACTGCTTTAGGGACTTCGGGTCCCCGGACTTCGGGTCCGCATTTACTTCTTGATGGACTTCCGGTCCCCGGACTTCGAGTCCGCATTTACTGCTTCGGGGACTTCGAGTCCCCGGACATCGCGTCCGCATTTACTGCTTCAGGGACTTCGGGTCCCCGGATTTCGTGTCCTCATGTACTCCTTCAGAGACCCTCCGCATGTACTCCTTCAGGGACTTCGGGTCCCCGGACTTCGCGTCCGCATTTACTGCATCAGGGACTTCGGGTCCCCGGACTTCGCGTCCGCATTTACTTCTTCAGGGACTTCGGGTTCCCGGACTTCGTGTCCGCATGTACTGCTTCAGGGACTTCGTTTCCCCGGACTTCGGGTCCGCATGTACTACTTTAGGGACTTTGGGTCCCCGGACTTCGTGTCCCCATGTACTCTTTTAGGGACCATCCGCATGTACTCCTTCGGTGACTTCGGGTCCCCGGACTTCGCGTCCGCATTTACTGCTTTAGGGACTTCCGGTCCCCGGACTTCGCGTCCGCATTTACTGCTTCATGGACTTCGGGTCCCCGGACTTCGCGTCCGCATGTACTGCTTCAGGGATGTGCGCACCCGAATTTCATCTCGTCGGGGCACGCATGCGCGCGCCTAAGCAAACGCGGCTTGGGAGTGTCCACCTTCTCGGGGATGCGCGACGGACGCACTTGAGAAGGAGTCGCCACTTGCCATTTTACAACCCGAGGGTCGAGGGCCGGCAAGTTACCCGGGTCTAGGGGTACGGGGTACACCTAAATGCTAAGGCAATGGTCGTACGGAACCGAAAATTCCGAATTCGGGGGTTCTATTACGTGCGGGCCTGTATCCCGCACGCCCTCTCGGTACTCTAGTTTGCTAGGCTTGCCATTTTGTTTATTTACCGCGTGATTTAGAGTTGCGCTCGACTCGCCCGTTTTGACACCGTAAATTCGATGAATTGATCAAGTTGGACCAAGAGTCCGAAAGATGAGTATGCTTGTGCATCGAGGAGTCGGTTCACTATCTTAGCGTTACAGTTCATCGAACCGTGATGGTTGATTCCCTGCGTGAACCGAAACCACGAGTATCCAAGCTTACTCACCCTTTGGTGGCGATAGACTAACTTAACCGATCCAGCACTCGGACCTCTCGCTCACCGATCGGGGATCCTTACAAGGAGATGAATGAACATACAAATAGAATCCTCACAATGTTCTCTCGAACAATTACAAAGTATAACCGAATAAGTAAATGGATCCCGATCGGTTTGCATTGGGCCACTATTCTGCTCCTGCTCACCGTGTATTTTGAATAACCGATAATAATTAAGGCAACGCGGGCTCAAAGAGCCGGGGGTCGGGTCCGATCGAACCGTCGGTTTGCAGAAAAACGACTTGTTTCCACTGTAACCGTTGGATCGATCGAGCTCCGGGTGATATCTAAACACGTTTCACGCGCTCAATCCAAATCCGCCTTCCACATAGGCCGTATTCGGAGTGTGACGGTGAATCGAGGCTAGATCCCATTCCGCACTCGGGTTGCACGCGCTCGGTGAGTTAAGAGGCGTTAGACCTCGTGTTCGGTGATTTGGGGCGTTGGACCCCATGCGACACGTGACTTATGGGTTCGGGCCCGAACCGCAATAAATCATCAAAAGCAAGAATAAAACGGAAGAAAACTGATGTAACTGACACGATACAGAAAGCAACTGACAATTGTCGGTGAATACAGACAAGTGGTGTATTAAGTCGAATGTACGTCATTTAATCAGTTATTACCCGTGGTTGATTGGCAAACAATGCATCTAACCTAGGCAACATAGAGGGCGGGCTAGGTAAGGATGGTTCTAAGCCGATTACATGTGTGTGTTTGTTTTATGACTCATATTCAGTTAAGTGTCACTACGGTTTCACTGAATTAGCCAAACTCGTGTTTTGACTCTAGATTGGAATCTAATATTCCACTATCCATTATCTAATGTTTATTTAAGTCAAGTACATGATTAATCCGGTTCTTCGTCTTTTTCAACTGAAATAAAAAGGTTCACCACCGAATCTACGATAGGAAGATAGAAACACCGAAAGTGAACGGAATGGGCCGTACGAATGAAACTCGCACCCGAACGGGCCGTCCCTTTCCGTCCATAGATCGAGGTGTTTCCGACTCCCTAAATCCTAGGATATCGATGAATCACGAATGACGACTATGCCCTTGAGTGGTAAAACATGTGATGTTCATATATAAATTAAAGATCGTGTGACACGAAGAGGTCTAAAGAGGACTCGCGCATCTCGACTCGAGCCGCCTCAAATTGGGCCCGGACTCGAGTCATAGTACGCGAGTACTTGCTAGACACAATTCTATACGTGTTACACGTCTCGATGTTTTGAAATTATGAGCTTTTAAGGAAAAGGGCATTTCCGCTGTTTCATGAACCATCGATACGTTTACGAATTAATATTCAATTTGTCCAATTATTTAATCCAAGTGATTTAATTAACCGAATGATACGTCTCGTTTCTCCCATTTGTGAAATTATTCGGTGGTAGTGATCTTATATCGAGGAATTGTGGACTTGACGGATAATCTTCCAAAACTAACTCTCCTAGGAGACGGCTAGCACATGATCGACGATAGAAACACAAAATATGGGTACACTCATTCCAAGGGACGATTCCGAAACAACGAAAGAGACCGTCCTAAGCCCGGGATGGGTCAAAGAGTACTCGGCCCCTCCTCCAAAGGTTGAGCCGAGAGCTCTCCATGACCCGACTTGGGTTATGGAGGGCCTCCTAGATCGATTCGGATCGTATCTTGCATGCATAATACGTCAAGCACGATAGTAGCGCACGTTT
This sequence comes from Punica granatum, assembly GCF_007655135.1. Lineage (NCBI taxonomy): Eukaryota > Viridiplantae > Streptophyta > Magnoliopsida > Myrtales > Lythraceae > Punica > Punica granatum. The sequence continues at coordinate 15,433 of NW_022204175.1, forward strand.
TAACCAAATCGATGCCGCCATGATCATAATTACGCAAACGGGCATACAAACATGCACAAACAAAATATTTAAAGGAATCAATAAAACGGCATCGACTCATACAACGACGAAATGGAAAATACGGGAACCGACTTATTTCGAGGCGAAAGAGGATTCCTTGGACCCGTGTGGTCCAAAGAAACTCTCGGCCACCTCCCATGAGGAATGGCCGTGACTTTCCGTGGCTCACGCGGGTCAATGCGACCTCTTCAACCCCGATTTAAGTTCTTTCCCGTCATGATGCATGTGTTCATACGACGTATAGCATGATAAACGACGTACATTTACATGGGAGTAGGTAAGAACGTAAACTTGCATGCATTTCAACTTGTTAAACGCCTTAACACCTCATATCAAAAGAATATCGGAGATCCTAACTTCTCTAAGTCGTAGAGGAGTGTTACCTAGCCTCGGAACACTAGGAAAGAGTCGGAGAAGTGGCAAAGGGAGTCGGGAGACTCGGCTGGAACGAACAGACCCGAATCGGAGCATTCGGGTCGACTGGCAGACCCGACTGGCAGTCTGGCTTGTCGGGGCCGTATTTGTTGATCGGGATGGAATTTTCGCGCGGGGCCAGTTGCGTTGGATTCCCAAAAGACAAAGGATCGCGTCTGTGGTGGTTTCGGGAGGAGAGCATGCGTAGATTTTCTGGAAATCAAAAACAAAGTCGGGTCAGTAAAAAAGGACAGACCCAGTCGGGTCAAAACAGACCCGACTGGCACCCAATGAAGAAACGGCTCCACAGGAGGCTCCCGGTGGTCTTTTGGTGCAAGGTCGGTGGCATTGGACTCCTAACTGACTGAGGATCATGCCTACAGTGGTTTCATGAAGATTAGACATGTCGATTTTCCTGAGAGATGCAAAGAAAACCGGTAAAAACTGGAAAAAATCTGTGAAGGGAGAAAGGAGAGAAATGGCGGTGGTGTGCGGTTGAGCGGCTCTCGGCACGCGACCACCTTGTCACGGGGAGAGTGAGGGTCATGAGGAACCCCTAGGAAATGATGGCACGACTCGCCATAGTCGTGAGGTAGTGGAAATGTCGGGGAAGCCCGGGAAGCCGTGAAACACCTACGGAACCCGTTTCTGGACAGAGCTGGTTCGGGCTGCTGGGAGCTTCAAATCGCAAAACTAACACCGGAAATGGACTCGGGAGGTCGAAAACATGTGGGATATGAAGTTTGGCTGAGTTTGGTTCGGGTTGAGTGGCGGTCGCCGGAAAACGGTGAGTTTTCCGGCAATTTTGCCTTGGTTTCGGGCTGAGGGAAAGCTGGACGAATTGTTGGAGTTTGAGAGGAATTTGAGAGAGTTTTTGAGTGAGAAAGCTAGAGAGAGAGTGCAAGAGGAGTTGTGTTTAAGTTAATGACCAAATGGACTTATAAATGCAAGCTTAATGACAAGATTGAGTGAAGTTAAATGCAATTAAATGGTGCTTAGGGCATCCGAATTTCTTAAGAGGGATTAGGGAGGGGAAGTTGTCTTGAAAAGGTTGATGGGAAGTGATGGATGGAAGAGTGGAGTTGATGGATGGAAGAGTGGAGTTGATGGGTGTAAGAGTGGAGTTGATGGGTGTAAGAGATATTTGAAATGTGTGGTGGAGAGAGCTTCTTGAAGGATTGAGCCACCGAATTTGGGTTTTAGCCGCGCCTTGGAGTTTGAGCCGTGGCTTGGGGTTGAGCCATGGCTTAGAGGCTTGGCTTGGCTGAGCTGTGGACCCCATTCGACTCAGAGAAAAGCCGGGAAAAGTTCGAGACTTGATTGAACGCGCGTCCGATCTCCGATGTCCAATTAATTTATGGATTTGGAATGCTTGAATGACGAGGATTTGAATGAGCCTAATATCGCCATGCGTCGTGTGGACGAACGTTCGGGCGACTCGGCGCCTCGAGAGTCGGTTTGCCCTGTTTGGACGTTCGGAGCGGAGTTTAGCGTCCCCCGGTCCCCGATTGCTCTTTGTGCATCCTAACATTCGTTTCGGTGACCCTTTCACCCCGTAGGGATCGTCGGCTCGTCGTCCCCGGCCGAGGACCGTCAGCCCGGGGAGGCCTAGGGACTTGGGACCGGGATTTTCTCAGTGTTCCCTGAATGTCTTGAGGCGCTCGGGGATCGTCGTGGGGTGCTCGAAGATCGTTGTGATCTCTGTTTTCCGTGGGAATGCCCCGAAGGTTCGCCGGGAGACGTCCGTGCCCACTGAAATATAGCTCGGGAGACCGAGTCGAGTTCCGGAAGATTGTCTGAAGCTTGTTCCCCGGCCCAGGTGGTCCTTGGATGCCTGTAAGCCCGTTTTGAGGGGCCGTTTGCTTGTCAGTGGGGCGAACCCCGGGAGCTCTGTCAGAAAAGGCGTCCGTGGGGGATTGGGGTGTCCCGGCTTAAGCAGGACGCCCCGGAAATGCGCCCTGACGTGTCATTGGTCACTTTGGCACCGAGAGGAATTTTTGGAGTCCCATATTGGGCACCTTTCGGTGTTTCGGTGACTCGGTGATGAATAGTGCCACAGTGTGAGCTCCGTCGTTTCGGGGATTCCTTGTTCGTTCGTTCTTCCGATGGCTTTCCTCCGTTTTTCTTAGTGGACCGTGCTCTTCTCCTATTGCTCATGACCCCATGCTCGCCTATTTGTCTCTGATTGCCGGGTGTTGAATAGTGTCCCGGGCCTCGGTCAGAAATCCTCGTGTGGGAAGCCGGTGGGCCAAAATGGGGTGCTGACAGCTTGCCCCTCTTTGGTTGCATGCTCGGTTAGAGGATGTAGCCAAAGATCATGAGAGGCACCCTTTTTGGTCCCGGCGACCGCTTCTGTCGTCGTTCTCCGTGGTAGCTTGCCCCTCCTGTCATAAGATAGTAGCATGATTGGGATTTGGAGGATGTGAAGTAGTAGGTGAAGGGCCGAAGCCCGCAGAAAGCAATAAAATGGACGAGAGGTCCGGAAAGCAGTAAATGTGGACGCGAAGTCCGGAAAGCAATAAAGTGGACGCGGAGTCCGGAAAGCAGTAACCGGACGCAAAGTCCGGGGACGCGAAGTCCTAAAAGCAATAAAGTGGACGCGGAGTCCGGAAACCAATAACCGGACGCAAAGTCCGGGGACGCGAAGTCCTGAAAGCAATAAAGTGGACGCAGAGTCCGGAAAGCAGTAACCGGACGCAAAGTCCGGGGACGTGAAGTCCTGAAAGCAATAGAGTGGACGCAGAGTCCGGAAAGTAGTAACCGGACGCAAAGTCCGGGGACGCGAAGTCCTGAAAGCAGTAAAGTGGACACGGAGTCCGGAAAGCAATAAAGTGGACGCGGAGTCCGGAAAGCAGTAACCGGACGCAAAGTCCGGGGACGCGAAGTCCTAAAAGCAGTAAAGTGGACGCGGAGTCCGGAAAGCAGTAACCGGACGCAAAGTCCGGGTACGCGAAGTCCTGAAAGCAGTAAAGTGGACGCGGAGTCCGGAAAGCAGTAACCGGACGCAAAGTCCGGGGACGCGAAGTCCTTATAGCAGTAAAGTGGACGCGAAGTCCGGAAAGCAATAAAGTGGACGCGGAGTCCGGAAAGCAGTAACCGGACGCAAAGTCCGGGGACGCGAAGTCCTGAAAGCAGTAAATGTGGACGCGAAGTCTGGAAAGCAGTAACTGGACGCAAAGTCCGGGGACGCGAAGTCCTGAAAGCAGTAAAGTGGACGCGGAGTCCGGAAAGTAGTAACCGGACGCAAAGTCCGGGGACGCGAAGTCCTGAAAGCAGTAAATGTGGACGCGGAGTCCGGAAAGCAGTAACCGGACGCAAAGTCCGGGGACGCGAAGTCTTGAAAGCAGTAAATGTGGACGCGAAGTCCGGAAAGCAGTAACCGGACTCAAAGTCCGGGGACGCGAAGTCCTGAAAGCAGTAAAGTGGACGCGGAGTCCGGAAAGCAGTAATCGGACGCAAAGTCCGGGGACGCGAAGTCCTGAAAGCAGTAAATGTGGACGCGAAGTCCGGAAAGCAATAAAGTGGACGCGGAGTCCGGAAAGCAGTAACCGGAAGCAAAGTCCGGGGACGCGAAGTCCTGAAAGCAATAAAGTGGACGCGGAATCCGGAAAGCAGTAACCGGACGCAAAGTCCGGGGACGCGAAGTCCTGAAAGCAGTAAAGTGGACGCAGAGTCCGGAAAGCAGTAACCGGACGCAAAGTCCGGGGACGCGAAGTCCTGAAAGCAATAAAGTGATGACGGGACTTGGCCCTGCATGAAAGTGAAGACGGGACTCGGCCCTGCAGAAAAATGATGATGGGACTTGGCCCTGCATAAAGGTGAAGATGGTGGGACTTGGCCCTACATAAGAGTGGTGGTGTGGATCTGGCCCTGCATAAAAGCAAAGATGGGACTCGGCCCTACATAAAAGTAAAGATGGGGCTCGGCCCTGCAGAAGAGTAATGATGGGACTTGGCCCTGCATAAAAGTGAAGACGGTGGGACTTGGCCCTGCAGAATAGTGAGCGCCTACGTATCCCGTGAGACCGGGAATTAACGTCTGCCATGGTTCTAGCTGCTTGGCATCTGTGATCCTAACATCATTAACAAGTCGTAGTGAGTCGTTAATGATGTACGGGTGTATCAATGCTTATGAAGATAACGTCATTGTGACACACGATGCTTCAGTTTTGGATTCCCTAGGTGACTCGTGAAGAACTTTGCTTAGGCAAGTACGACTGGATCTCGCCTTCAAAGGCCTCAATGCGAGGCCTTCAGGGACTTTTGTCGACCATGCATGGGCATATTAAGACGTTCTCAGTGACGCCCTAGCGACTCTATCGATTGTTCGACGCGCTTGTCGGCTTAGGACCCTTCTCGTCAGGGTAGCGCAAGGCAGCTGCGTTTGTGACCCACATGGGGAGTTCTGCGCAAATTTGACTAGGCCTCAGTCTAGTCTTCCCAACGTGTTATGACTAGGCTCCCGGAAAGGAATGTCTGGGATTTTGGCTTTGTGGTAGCCGATTGAAGGGTGGCTGTGACCCATTTTGGAGTTATGTAAATGACAATGAGAAAAGAGAAAGCTTAGAGAGCACGTTGCCCCAAGCTAAAAGGATACACGGGTTCACGCCTGCAGCGAAATGTACCCCCTTTTTGTCTTTCCGCGGTGTGGGCTGCGCCAAACTCCTCGGATGGCGTGCTCGGTTGTCCACTACGCCTGGGGAAGAATCCGCCTTGGAAAGTTGAGTTATGTTGAAGAGCCGATCGGGGATCGCGTTGGAGTAGACATCCTGGCCATTTCCCTTGGGGATCCCTAGCTCGCGCAGTGTGCGAGAGCCTCGGGTGACTGTTTTGTTTATCTCTCGTTTTGCTCTCCTTTTACTACGGTCACCCACCTCGGGGCCGCACCTCTCAACCTAAAGGGGATGAACTCTCCTTTTGCCATGACCGCCCGCCTCGGGATTTTCGATCATGCCTCTCTTTTGCCCTAGCTTTTGCCTAGGTCGCCCCGAGGGGTTTTCGACCTAGCGGGCTCGATTCTTTTATCTCTCGAGTTTGCAAGGGCGAAGTGCTCGAATGATTCGACGTTCGAGTGCGTTACGCTCTGTCTCCGTCGAGGAGTTGCGACTGCTGCTTCCCTTTTTGTTGGGATTTGTTCATTTCTTTTGGATCGGGGGTGCCGGTGCTTTTGGTGAACCACGGCATTGCCCCATTTTTTATTGGCGGGTTTTTCCCGCTTCTTTTCTCTCTCTCTTCATTGGCGGGTTTATCCGCTTCTTTTCGCTCTGTTTTTTTTCTCGCAGCTGGGGTCTGTATTGTGCCCCTTGTACTTGTTTGAAACTCCTCGACTTTGCATCATCGAGGCTGCTTTTGTTTGCTTCGCCCCATGGAGACTTAATGTACTTTGTTGTCCTAGCCCAATTTTGTGAGGGCTGGTTTTCTCAGAAGTCTGATGCTTGTGCACTCAAAAGCCGAACTTCGCGTCTTTTGTCCTTGCAAACTTTACAAGTCCTTCCCCTATTGTCTAAAACGAAAACAAAATTGCCCCAGGAGCATGGGTGACCAAGGTTGCCTCCGCGTGAATGTTGGACGGGGATGCCCCGGTCTTTGTGATTTGTGTCGGGCGTCTTGTACAACCATCGTCCCCGATCGTGCTTGTGGTTCCCAGCATCAGTTGTACGCCGGAAAGGTGTGCTCTCGAAGCCGATAGGCATGTTTGTTTGTCGATTGAGACGGTTGCGCTGAAGGCATGCAGCTCGTTCGGATGCTTCCGTCGTCGGCTTCATAGGGGGTACCTCCTTGTCGGGCCCTTCCCTACTAAAGTATAGGAAGAAAGACCCGATAGGAGTCTCGGGGAGGTGTGAACCCGCACATCGCTCTTCGCCCGCGACTGGCGTGTCCCTGTGAAGGATGACAAAGAGGATGATGCATTAGGCGATTATGCGGTGGAATGTGTGGTAAGAAATGTAAGGTGGACCCATGGGAGGTTCCCTCATCCAGCGCGCGACCCGTGGGTGCCGCGCGTGGGGGACACTCAATTCCGGGAGTCTAATCATCACCACCCTGGGGTGGTCAGGGAAGGCTCGAGAAGCCGGATCCCAGGAGGACAGACGAATCGAACAATTCCGACAAAACCAATAGGGCGTCCTGAGAACTGTCCTAATGCCTCTTTCTTGTCCGGAGTCCGCTTGGAATGTATTAAGAAATGTAAAAAGAGATTTTAGAAAAGTGCATGTTGCCCTAGTGGCTGGTTGATGGCCACAGTGGAGGGTGGGCAGGGATCATTCTCCGGTCGGAGATGTGACCGTGCTAGTGACTCTCGCGGCGGGTGGGCAGGGCCATGCTCTGTTCGTCAGAGCCGTTGCTTGTGATCTTTGCGGTTGAAGGATTAGACTTGACTCGCTCCTCGGAGTATCGCTTGGATGAAATTGAATCCAAGTCGATTTTTGACTTTAGATGAGCCTGAAAGCAGTAGATGCGAGGTGTCAAAACCTGAAAGCAGTAAATATTGGGCCGGGGCCCGGAAAGCAGTAAATGTAGGACCAAGGCCCGAAAGCAGTAAATGCAGATCGAGGCCCGATGCGGGGCCGAAGCCCAAAAATGGGGCCGGAGCCCAAAAATGGGGCCGGAGCCCGCTGCAGGGCCGAAACCCAAAAGTAAATGCAGGGCCAGAGGCCGATGTATGGTCGAAGCCTAATGCAGTAAATGCGGGGTCGAAGCCCGATGCAGGGTCGGAGCCCGATGCAGTAAATGCAGGGCCGGAGCCCGATGCAGGGTCGGAGCCCGATGCGGGGCCGAAGCCCAATGCAATAAATGCGAGGCCGGAGCCCGATGTAGGGCTGGAGCCCGATGCGGGGCTGAAGCCCAATGCAGTAAATGCAGGGCCGGAGCCGATGCGGGGCGAAGCCCGATGCAGTAAATGCGGGCCGGAGCCGATGCAGGGCCGGAGCCCGATGCGGGGCCGAGGCCCGATGCAATAAATGCGGGGCCGGAGCCCGATGCAGGGCCGGAGCTCGATGCGAGGCCGAGGCCGGAGTAGTAAATGCGGCGACGGAGCCGATGCGGGGCCGAAGCCCGATGCGAGGCCGAGGCCGATGCAAATGTTGGGCCGGAGCCCGATGCGGGCCGAAGCCCGATGCAAATAAAGCGGGGCCGGAGCCCGATGCGGGGCGGCCCGATGCGGGGCCGGAGCCCGATGCGGGGCCGAGGCCCGATGTAGTAAATGCGAGGCCCGAGCAGTAAATGCGGGGCCGGAGCCCGATGCGGGGCCGAAGCCCGATGCAATAAATGCGGGGCCGGAGCCGATGCAGGGCCGGAGCCCGATGCGGGGCCGAAGCCCGGCAATAAATGCGGGGCCAGAGCCCGATGCAGGGCCGGAGCCCGATGCGGGCCGAAGCCCGATGCAGTAAATGCGGGGTTGATAGGAAAGTGCAAGAAATGCGAAAGCAAAGGTCAATGCTGAGGATAGCGTGAGGCGCTGCAATGCGGTGACGCTGATTTGCTTGCGGTCTTGCTTTGTGGAGCAGGGATGAGGACTTAGTGTGAAATCCCAAGGAGCTGGATGGATGTAAGACGTATGTTGTCTCAATTGTGGTCGATCAGTATTCATACTGTCTTCTTGTGTAGAATTTTCTACAATGGGAAGAAAAACAATGAAGGAGCAAACTATATTCGCGATTCAGCGTAAGGGCTTAGGGAATTGAACTAGCCTGGTAGGCGTCGTGCGAGCGCGCTGAGGGACATGCACAAGGTGTGTCGAGGATGCGTGCATGGGCAAGGTAGGGTGTGCTCGCACGACGCGGAAAGGGCACACTGTTGTGCTGGTGGAAGCACTTGTAGCATCGAGGGACGTGCTCAACCATGTAAATGACGTAATCGATTGCGCGGGATTAATGGGGAGTTAGTGTTGCTTAGATGGTTGGCCCTTGAGCTACTGATCGTCTCGCCGTGGAGGAAGGGTGAGGACACGAGAGATCCACCTGCAAAGGCGGCCACAACTTTGTCTACCGTGTGGTAGTGTTAATTCTCATGTAAAATAGTAAAAAAAGGATGCGTGCAATGCGTGAGTTTTCAAAAGCTAATGTTGTCGTTCACATTGACTCGAAAGGTTCAAAGTACAATGCAAATTTTGTAAAATAGAGCCTTAAGCTGATTTGCCACCACACTCGGGGTTGAGCGAGCGCCGCCTTGGAAAGCACCGGGTCTAGGCGAGGGCCTTGCGGAGATATCTATCCTAGAGTGCATGTGTGGGTCTTCATGAGGCCCTTTCCTAGACCTCTCCAGGGCGGCGTTCGCTCAAGCGAGCTCCTGACCGCATCTCTGCATCTTGGCACGAGTTGGGAGAGCTCCCTCTGAGGTGGTTGGCCGGCGAGTTCTTCGTTTCTCAGCGACCTCTCGGTGATCGAACCTAGTGTTGATGAGGTCGATCATGCTGTCCCAGAGTATACGCCATCTGCATTTCGTGGCGGGTCGGTGAGGTTCTTGTGTTTTGGTGGACTCTGCCGAGGCGCAGGCAGGAGGCCGAGCAAGGCGTCCCTTACCAAGACGATAGGAAAATCCGCCTAGGACTCGTCAACATGAATGACGTCCTATTTTTTGAAAATTGCATGATGCATGTGTGCGAAGAGAGTAAATGCCCACGGCTTAATAGAAATTACATGTACATCGCTCTTGAAATGGAAAAGACTCAAGTGGCACGCAGGCCGACTCGATGGACTGTTGTCGGCGTCGGGTTGAAGGCTTGCATGGAGGCATAGCACGATGCATGGTTCGTGTGCTACAAGGACCGTGCTATCTATGGATGGGGGCTCCCGACCAAGGGTGTGAATTCCTTGAAATCGAGCGAGGATCTTTGGGGGCCGGTTCGGTGGCATAGCCGACTCGATCCGTTCCCTACTCGGAACCTCTGACTAACCTAGCTTCCTATTTTGGCGCCCGTGGGATTTCGGACAAGGCACCTAAAGCTAGCATGATATGCAAGCATGCGTGAAATAAAATGTGCGTAAGTAGATAAGCCGTAAACGACGGAAAGCAGTAAATAAACAAGCAAGCAAGCGAACGGGATTGAGCCCGAACCTCTAGATGTCCCAGCGGAGTCGCCAAGCTGTGCGCACCCGAATTTCATCTCGTCGGGGCACGCATGCGCGCCTAAGCAAACGCGGCTTGGGAGTGTCCACCTTCCGGGGACGCGCGACGGACGCACGTGAGAAGGAGTCGCCACTTGCCATTTTACGACCCGAGGGGTCAGGGCCGGCAAGTTACCCGGGTCTAGGGGTACGGGGTACACCTAAATGCTAAGGCAATGGTCGTACGGAACCGAAAATTCCGAATTCGGGGGTTCTATTACGTGCGGGCCTGTATCCCGCACGCCCTCTCGGTACTCTAGTTTGCTAGGCTTGCCATTTTGTTTATTTACCGCGTGATTTAGAGTTGCGCTCGACTCGCCCGTTTTGACACCGTAAATTCGATGAATTGATCAAGTTGGACCAAGAGTCCGAAAGATGAGTAGGCTTGTGCATCGAGGAGTCGGTTCACTATCTTAGCGTTACAGTTCATCGAACCGTGATGGTTGATTCCCTGCGTGAACCGAAACCACGAGTATCCAAGCTTACTCACCCTTTGGTGGCGATAGACCAACTTAACCGATCCAGCACTCGGACCTCTCGCTCACCGATCGGGGATCCTTACAAGGAGATGAATGAACATACAAATAGAATCCTCACAATGTTCTCTCGAACAATTACAAAGTATAACGAATAAGTAAATGGATCCCGATCGGTTTGCATTGGGCCACTATTCCGCTCCTGCTCACCGTGTATTTTGAATAACCGATAAATAAATTAAGGCAACGCGGGCTCAAAGAGCGGGGGTCGGGTCCGATCGAGCCGTCGGTTTGCAGAAAAACGACTTGTTCCACTGTAACCGTTGGATCGATCGAGCTCCGGGTGATATCTAACACGTTTCATGCGCTCAATCCAATCCGCCTTCCACATAGGCCGTATTCGGAGTGTGACGGTGAATCGAGGCTAGATCCCATTCCGCACTCGGGTTGCACGCGCTCGGTGAGTTAAGAGGCGTTGGACCTCGTGTTCGGTGATTGGGGCGTTGGACCCCATGCAACACGTGACTTATGGGTTCGGGCCCGAACCGCAATAAATCATCAAAAGCAAGAATAAAACGGAAGAAAACTGATGTAACTGACACGATACAGAAAGCAACTGACAATGTCGGTGAATACAGACAAGTGGTGTATTAAGTCGAATGTACGTGATTTAATCAGTTATTACCGTGGTTGATTGGCAAACAATGCATCTAACTAGGCAAACATAGAGGGCGGGCTAGGATAAGGTTCTAAGCCGATTATGTGTGTGTTTGTTTTATGACTCTTATTCAGTTAAGTGTCACTGCGGTTTCATGAATTAGCCAAACTCGTGTTTGACTCTAGATTGGAATCTATATTCCACTATCCATTATCTAATGTTTATTTAAGTCAAGTACATGATTAATCCGTTCTTCGTCTTTTTCAACTGAAATAAAAAGGTTCACCACCGAATCTACGATAGGAAGATAGAAACACCGAAAGTGAACGGAATGGGCCGTACGAATGAAACTCGCACCCGAACGGGCCGTCCCTTTCCGTCCATAGATCGAGGTGTTTCCGACTCCCTAAAGCCTAGGATATCGATGAATCACGGAATGACGACTATGCCCTTGAGTGGTAAAACATGTGATGTTCATATATAAATTAAAGATCGTGTGACACGAAGAGGTCTAAAGAGGACTCGCGCATCTCGACTCGAGCCGCCTCAAATTGGGCCCGGACCGAGTCATAGTACGCGAGTACTGCTAGACACAATTCTATTCGTGTTACACGTCTCGATGTTTTGAAATTATGAGCTTTTAAGGAAAAGGGCATTTCCGCCGTTCATGAACCATCGATACGTTTACGAATTAATATTCAATTTGTCCAATTATTTAATCAAGTGATTTAATAACCGAATGATACGTCTCGTTTCTCCCATTTGTGAAATTATTCGGTGGTAGTGATCTTATATCGAGGAATTGTGGACTTGACGGATAATCTTCCAAAACTAACTCTCCTAGGAGACGGCTAGCACATGATCGACGATAGAGAAACAAAATATGGGTACACTCAATTCCAAGGGACGATTCCGAAACAACGAAAGAGACCGTCCTAAGCCCGGGATGGGTCAAAAGAGCACTCGGCCCCTCCTCCAAAGGTTGAGCCGAGAGCTCTCCATGACCCGACTTGGGTTATGGAGGGCCCTCCTAGATCGATTCGGATCGTATCTTGCATGCATAATACGTCAAGCACGATAGTAGCGCACGTTTTAACCAAAATCGCTACCGCCATGATCATATATTACGCAAACGGGCATACAAACATGCACAAACAAAATATTTAAAGGAATCAATAAAACGGCATCGACTCATACAACGACGAAATGGAAAATACGGGAACTGACTTATTTCGAGGCGAAAGAGGATTCCTTGGACCCGTGTGGTCCAAAGAAACTCTCGGCCACCTCCCATGAGGAATGGCCGTGACTTTCCGTGGCTCACGCGGGTCAAGGCGACCTCTTCAACCCCGATTTAAGTTTTTTCCCGTCATGATGCATGTGTTCATACGACGTATAGCTTGATAAACGACGTACATTTACATGGGAGTAGGTAAGAACGTAAACTTGCATGCATTTCAACTTGTTAAACGCCTTAACACCTCATATCAAAAGAATATCGGAGATCCTAACTTCTCTAAGTCGTAGAGGAGTGTTACCTAGCCTCGGAACACGAGGAAAGAGTCGGAGAAGTGGCAAAGGGAGTCGGGAGACTCGGCTGGAACGAACAGACCCGAATCGGAGCAGTCGGGTCGACTGGCAGACCCGACTGGCAGTCTGGCTTGTCGGGGCCGTATTTGTTGATCGGGATGGAATTTTTGCGCGGGGCCAGTTGTGTTGGATTCCCAAAAGACAAAGGATCGCGCCTGTGGTGGTTTCGGGAGGAGAGCATGCGTAGCTTTTCTGGAAATCAAAAACAAAGTCGGGTCAGTAAAAAAGGACAGACCCAGTCGGGTCAAAACAGACCCGACTGGCACCCAATGAAGAAACGGCTCCACAGGAGGCTCCCGGTGGTCTTTTGATGCAAGGTCGGTGGCAGTGGACTCCTAACTGGCTGAGGTTCACGGTGGTAGGTGGTTCGTAGCGAGATTCAACCCGAGCTGACCTGTACGTTCCTGCAAAGTTCGGGTTAGAAAAGACGACCTGAGGAGCAGCGACTGGCACCCCGAAGAGAAAGAAACGATCTACGGGAGGCTCCCGGTGGTCTTTTGGTGCAAGGTCGGTGGCATTGGACTCCTAACTGACTGAGGATCATGCCTACAGTGGTTCATGAAGATTAGACTGTCGATTTTCCTGAGAGATGCAAAGAAAACCGGTTAAAAACTGGAAAAAATCTGTGAAGGGAGAAAGGAGAGAAATGGCGTGGTGTGTGCGGTTGAGCGGCTCTCGGCACGCGACACCTTGTCACGGGGGAGAGTGAGGGTCATGAGGAACCCCTAGGAAATGATGGCACGACTCGCCATAGTCGTGAGGTAGTGGAAATGTCGGGGAAGCCGGGAAGCCGTGAAACACCTACGGAACCCGTTTCTGGACAGAGCTGGTTCGGGCTGCTGGGAGCTTCAAATCGCAAAAACTAACACCGGAAATGGATCTGGAGGTCGAAAACATGTGGGATATGAAGTTGGTTGAGTTGGTTCGGGTTGAGTGGCGGTCGCCGGAAAACGGTTGAGTTTCCGGCAATTTTGCCTTGGTTTCGGGCTGATGGAAAGCTGGACGAATTGTTGGAGTTTGAGAGGAATTTGAGAGAGTTTTTGAGTGAGAAAGCTAGAGAGAGAGTGAAAGAGGAGTTGGTTTAAGTTAATGACCAATGGACTTATAAATGCAAGCTTAATGACAAGAGAGTGAAGTTAAATGCAATAAATGGTGCTTAGGGCATCCGAATTTCTTAAGAGGGATTAGGGAGGGAAGTTGTCTTGAAAAGGTTGATGGGAAGTGATGGATGGAGAGTGGAGTTGATGGATGGAAGAGTGGAGTTGATGGGTGTAAGAGTGGAGTTGATGGGTGTAAGAGATATTTGAAATGTGTGGTGGAGAGAGCTTCTTGAAGGATTGATTGAACGCGCGTCCGATCTCCGATGTCCAATTAATTTATGGATTTGGAATGCTTGAATGACGAGGATTTGAATGAGCCTAATATCGCCATGCGTCGTGTGGACGAACGTTCGGGCGACTCGGCGCCTCGAGAGTCGGTTTTGCCTTGTTTGGACGTTCGGAGCGGAGTTTAGCGTCCCCCGGTCCCCGATTGCTCTTTGTGCATCCTAACATTCGTTTCGGTGACCCTTTCACCCCGTAGGGATCGTCGGCTCTTCGTCCCCCGCCGCCGAGGACCGTCAGCCCGGGGAGGCCTAGGGACTTGGGACCGGGATTTTCTCAGTGTTCCCTGGATGTCTTGAGGCGCTCGGGGATCGTCGTGGGGTGCTCGAAGATCGTTGTGATCTCTGTTTTCCGTGGAAATGCCCCGAAGGTTCGCCGGGAGACGTTCGTGCCCACTGAAATATAGCTCGGGAGACCGAGTCGAGTTCCGGAAGGTTGTCTGAAGCTTGTTTCCCGGCCCAGGTGGTCCTTGGATGCCTGTAAGCCCGTTTTGAGGGGCCGTTTGCTTGTCAGTGGGGCGAACCCCAGGAGCTCTGTCAGAAAAGGCGTCCGTGGGGGATTGGGGTGTCCCGGCTTAAGCAGGACGCCCCGGAAATGCGCCCGGACGTGTCATTGGTCACTTTGGCACCGAGAGGAATTTTTGGAGTCCCATATTGGGCACCTTTCGGTGTTTCGGTGACTCGGTGATGAATAGTGCCACAGTGTGAGCTCCGTCGTTTCGGGGATTCCTTGTTCGTTCGTTCTTCCGATGGCTTTCCTCCGCTTTTCTTAGTGGACCGTGCTCTTCTCCTATTGCTCATGACCCCATGCTCGCCTATTTGTCTCTGATTGCCGGGTGTTGAATAGTGTCCCGGGCCTCGGTCGGAAATCCTCGTGTGGGAAGCCGGTGGGCCAAAAAGGGGTGCTGACAAGGGACTTCGGGTTCCCCGACTTCGTGTCCGCATGTACTGCTTCAGGGACTTCGGGTTCCCGGACTTCGCGTCCGCATGTACTGCTTCAGGGACTTCGGGTTCCCCGACTTCGCGTCCGCATGTACTGCTTCAGGGACTTCGGGTCCCCGGACTTCGTGTCCGCATTTACTGGTTTAGGGACTTCGGGTCCCCGGACTTCGGGTCCGCATTTACCGCTTTAGCGACTTCGGGTCCCCGGACTTCGCGACTGCATGTACTGCTTCAGGGACTTCGGGTTCCCGAACTTCGTGTCCGCATGTACTGCTTCAGGGACTTCGGGTTCCCGGACTTCGCGTCCGCATGTACTGCTTCAGGGACTTCGGGTTCCCCGACTTCGCGTCCGCATGTACTGCTTCAGGGACTTCGGGTCCCCGGACTTCGTGTCCGCATGTACTCCTTCAGGGACCCTCCGCATGTACTCCTTCAGGGACTTCGGGTCCCCGGATTTCGCGTCCGCATTTACTGCTTCAGGGACTTCGAGTCGCTGGACTTCGTGTCCGCATTTACTGCTTGAGGGACTTCGGGTCCCCGGACCTCAAGTCCGCATTTACTGCTTGAGGGACTTCCGGTCCCCGGACTTCGCGTCCACATTTACTGCTTCAGGAACTTCGGGTCCCCGGACTTCGTGTCCGCATGTACTGCTTTAGGGACTTCGTGTCCCCGGACATCGTGTCCGAATGTACTGCTTTAGGGACTTCGGGTCCCCGGACTTCGTGTCCGCATTTACTGGTTTAGGGACTTCGGGTCCCCGGACTTCGGGTCCGCATTTACCGCTTTAGCGACTTCGGGTCCCCGGACTTCGCGACTGCATGTACTGCTTCAGGGACTTCGGGTTCCCGAACTTCGTGTCCGCATGTACTGCTTCAGGGACTTCGTGTCCCCGGACTTCGGGTCCGCATGTACTGCTTTAGGGACTTCGGTTCCCCGGACTTCGTGTACGCATGTACTCCTTCAAGGACCATCCGCATGTATTCCTTCAGTGTCTTCGGGTCCCCGGACTTCGCGTCCGCATTTACTGCTTCAGAGACTTCGAGTCCCCGGACTTCGTGTCCCCATTTACTGCTTTAGGGACTTCCAGTCCCCGGACTTCGCGTCCGCATTTACTGCTTCAGAGACTTCGGTTCCCCGGACTTCGCGTCCGCATGTACTGCTTCAGGGACTTCGGGTTCCCCGACTTCGTGTCCGCATGTACTGCTTCAGGGACATCGGGTCCCCGGACATCGTGTCCGCATGTACTCCTTCAGGGACCCTCCGCATGTACTCCTTAAGGGACTTCGGGTCCCCGGACTTCGCGATCGCATTTACTGCTTCAGGGACTTCGAGTCCTCGGACTTCGTGTCCGCATTTACTGCTTTAGGGACTTCGGGTCCCCGGACTTCGGGTCCGCATTTACTGCTTGAGGGACTTCCGGTCCCCGGACTTCGTGTCCGCATATACTGCTTCAGGGACTTCGGGTCCCCGGACTTCGTGTCCGCATGTACCGCTTTAGGGACTTCGTGTCCCCGGACTTCGTGTCCGCATGTACTCCTTCAGGGACTTCGGGTCCCCGGACTTCGCGTCCGCATTTACTGCTTGGGGACTTCGGGTCCCCGGACTTCGGGTCCGCATTTGCTGCTTCAGGGACTTCGAGTCCCCGGATTTCGGGTCCGCATTTACTGCTTCAAGGACTTCGGGTCCCCGGACTTCGCGTCCGCATTTACTGCTTGAGGGACTTCGGGTCCCCGGACTTCGCGTCCGCATTTACTGCTTTAGGGACTTCGTGTCCGCATGTACTGCTTTAGGGACTTCGGGTCCCCAGACTTCGTGTCCGCATGTACTCCTTCGGGGACCCTCTGCATGTACTCCTTCAGGGACTTCGGGTCCCCGGACTTCGCATCCGCATTTACTGCTTCAGGGACTTCGAGTCCCCGGACTTCGTGTCCGCATTTACTGCTTTAGGGACTTCGTGTCCCCGGACTTCGTCTCCGCATGTACTGCTTTAAGGACTTCGAGTCCCCGGACTTCGTGTCTGCGTGAACTCCTTCAGGGACCCTCCGCATGTACTCCTTCAAGGACTTCGGGTCCCCGGACTTCGCGTTCGCCTTTACTGCTTCAGGGACTTCGGGTCCCCGGACTTCGGGTCCGCATTTACTGCTTCAGGGACTTCGAGTCCCCGGACTTCGGGTCCGCATTTACTGCTTCAGGGACTTCGGGTCCCCGGACTTCGCGTCCGCATTTACTTCTTGAGGGACTTCGGGTCCCCGGACTTCGCGTCCGCATTTACTGCTTGAGGGACTTCGTGACCCCGGACTTCGCGTCCGCATTTACTGCTTTAGGGACTTTGTGTCCGCATGTACTGCTTTAGGGACTTCGGGTCCCCAGACTTCGTGTACGCATGTACTCCTTCAGGGACCATCCGCATGTATTCCTTCAGTGTCTTCGGGTCCCCGGACTTCGCGTCCGCATTTACTGCTTCAGAGACTTCGAGTCCCCGGACTTCGTGTCCCCATTTACTGCTTTAGGGACTTCCAGTCCCCGGACTTCGCGTCCGCATTTACTGCTTCAGAGACTTCGGTTCCCCGGACTTCGCGTCCGCATGTACTGCTTCAGGGACTTCGAGTCCCCGGACTTCGTGTCCGCATTTACTGCTTTAGGGACTTCGTGTCCCCGGACTTCGTCTCCGCATGTACTGCTTTAAGGACTTCGGGTCCACGGACTTCGTGTCTGCGTGAACTCCTTCAGGGACCCTCCGCATGTACTCCTTCAGGGACTTCGGGTCCCCGGACTTCGCGTTCGCCTTTACTGCTTCAGGGACTTCGGGTCCCCGGACTTCGGTTCCGCATTTACTGCTTCAGGGACTTCGGGTCCCCGGACTTCGGGTCCGCAATTACTGCTTTAGGGACTTCGAGTCCCCGGACTTCGGGTCCGCATTTACTGCTTCAGGGACTTCGGGTCCCCGGACTTCGCGTCCGCATTTACTTCTTGAGGGACTTCGGGTCCCCGGACTTCGCGTCGGCATTTATTGCTTGAGGGACTTCGTGTCCCCGGACTTCGTGTCCGCATGCACTGCTTTAGGGACTTCGGGCCCCCAGACTTCGTGTCCGCATGTACTCCTTAAGAGACCCTCCGCATGTACTCCTTCAGGGACTTCGAGTCACCGGACTTCGCGTCCGCATTTACCGCTTCAGGGACTTCGAGTCCCCGGACTTCGTGTCCGCATTTACCGCTTCAGGGACTTCGGGTTCCCGGACTTCGTGTCCGCATGTACTGCTAAAAGGACTTCGTGTCCCCGGACTTCGGGTCCGCATGTACTGCTTTAGGGACTTCGAGTCCCCGGAATTCGTGTCCGCATGTACTCCTTTAGAGACCCTCCGCATGTACTCCTTCAGGGACTTCGGGTCCCCAGAATTCGCGTCCGCATTTACTGCTTTAGGGACTTCGGGTCCCCGGACTTCGGGTCCGCATTTACTGCTTGAGGGACTTCCGGTCCTCGGACTTCGCGTCCGCATTTACTGCTTCAGGGACTTCGGGTCCCCGGACTTTGCGTCCACATTTACTGCTTCAGAGACCCTCCGCATGTACTTTTTCAGGGACTTCGGGTCCCCGGACTTCGCGTCCGCATTTACTGCTTCGGGGACTTCGAGTCCCCGGACTTCGTGTCCGTATTTACTGCTTTAGGGACTTCGGGTCCCCAGACTTCGGGTCCACATTTACTGCTTGAGGGAATTCCGGTCCACGGACTTCGCGTCCGCATGTACTGCTTTAGGGACTTCGTGTCCCCGGACTTCGTGTCCGCATGAACTGCTTTAGGGACTTCGGGTCCCCGGACTTCGTGTCCGCATGTACTCCTTCAGGGACCATCCGCATGTATTCCTTCAGTGTCTTCGGGTCCCCGGACTTCGCGTCCGCATTTACTGCTTCAGGGACTTCGAGTCCCCGGACTTCGCGTCCGCATTTACTGCTTGTGAGACTTCCGGTCCCCGGATTCGCGTCCGCATTTCTTGCTTCAGGGACTTCGGGTCCCCGGACTTCGCGTCCGCATTTACTGCTTCAGGGACTTCGGGTCCCCGGACTTCGCGTCCGCATGTACTGCTTCAGGGACTTCGGGTTCCCCGACTTCGTGTCCGCATGTACTGCTTCAGGGACTTCGGGTCCCCGGACTTCGTGTCCGCATGTACTCCTTCAGGGACCCTCCGCATGTACTCCTTCAGGGACTTCGGGTCCCCGGACTTCGCGTCCGCATTTACTGCTTCAGGGACTTCGAGTCCCCGGACTTCGTGTCCGCATTTACTGCTTGAGGGACTTCAGGTCCCCGGACTTCGGGTCCGCATTTACTCCTTGAGGGACTTCCGGTCCCCGAACTTCGGGTCCGCATTTACTGCTTCAGGGACTTCGGGTCCCCGGACTTCGTTTCCGCATGTACTGCTTTAGGGACTTCGTGTCCCCGGACTTCGTGTCCGCATGTACTCCTTCAGGGACCCTCCGCATGTACTCCTTCAGGGACTTCGGGTCCCCGGACTTCGCGTCCGCATTTACTACTTCAGGGACTTCGGGTCACCGGACTTCGGGTCCGCATTTGCTGCTTCAGGGACTTCGAGTCCCCGGATTTCGGGTCCGCATTTACTATTTCAGGGACTTCGGGTCCCCGGACTTCGCGTCCGCATTTACTGCTTCAGGGACTTCGGGTCCCCGGACTTCGCGTCCGCATTTACTTCTTGACGGACTTCGGGTCCCCGGACTTCGCGTCCGCATTTACTGCTTTAGGGACTTCGGGTCCCCGGACTTCGGGTCCGCATTTACTGCTTGAGGGACTTCCGGTCCCCGGACTTCGTGTCCGCATATACTGCTTCAGGGACTTCGGGTCCCCGGACTTCGTGTCCGCATGTACCGCTTTAGGGACTTCGTGTCCCCGGACTTCGTGTCCGCATGTACTCCTTCAGGGACTTCGGGTCCCCGGACTTCGCGTCCGCATTTACTGCTTGAGGGACTTCGGGTCCCCGGACTTCGGGTCCGCATTTGCTGCTTCAGGGACTTCGAGTCCCCGGATTTCGGGTCCGCATTTACTGCTTCAAGGACTTCGGGTCCCCGGACTTCGCGTCCGCATTTACTGCTTGAGGGACTTCGGGTCCCCGGACTTCGCGTCCGCATTTACTGCTTTAGGGACTTCGTGTCCGCATGTACTGCTTTAGGGACTTCGGGTCCCCAGACTTCGTGTCCGCATGTACTCCTTCGGGGACCCTCTGCATGTACTCCTTCAGGGACTTCGGGTCCCCGGACTTCGCATCCGCATTTACTACTGCTTCAGGGACTTCGAGTCCCCGACTTCGTGTCCGCATTTACTGCTTTAGGGACTTCGTGTCCCCGGACTTCGTCTCCGCATGTACTGCTTTAAGGACTTCGAGTCCCCGGACTTCGTGTCTGCGTGAACTCCTTCAGGGACCCTCCGCATGTACTCCTTCAAGGACTTCGGGTCCCCGGACTTCGCGTTCGCCTTTACTGCTTCAGGGACTTCGGGTCCGCATTTACTGCTTCAGGGACTTCGAGTCCCCGGACTTCGGGTCCGCATTTACTGCTTCAGGGACTTCGGGTCCCCGGACTTCGCGTCCGCATTTACTTCTTGAGGGACTTCGGGTCCCCGGACTTCGCGTCCGCATTTACTGCTTGAGGGACTTCGTGACCCCGGACTTCGCGTCCGCATTTACTGCTTTAGGGACTTTGTGTCCGCATGTACTGCTTTAGGGACTTCGGGTCCCCAGACTTCGTGTCCGCATGTACTCCTTCAGGGACCCTCTGCATGTACTCCTTCAGGGACTTCGGGTCCCCGGACTTCGCATCCGCATTTACTACTTCAGGGACTTCGTGTCCGCATTTACTGCTTTAGGGACTTCGTGTCCCCGGACTTCGTGTCCCCGGACTTCGTCTCCGCATGTACTGCTTTAAGGACTTCGGGTCCCCGGACTTCGTGTCTGCGTGAACTTCCTTCAGGGACCCTCCGCATGTACTCCTTCAGGGACTTCGGGTCCCCGGACTTCGCGTTCGCCTTTACTACTCACTTACTGCTTCAGGACTTCGGGTCCCCGGACTTCGGTTCCGCATTTAACTGCTTCAGGGACTTCGGGTCCCCGGACTTCGGGTCCGCAATTACTGCTTTAGGGACTTCGAGTCCCCGGACTTCGGGTCCGCATTTACTGCTTCAGGGACTTCGGGTCCCCGGACTTCGCGTCCGCATTTACTTCTTGAGGGACTTCGGGTCCCCGGACTTCGCGTCGGCATTTACTGCTTGAGGGACTTCGTGTCCCCGGACTTCGTGTCCGCATGCACTGCTTTAGGGACTTCGGGTCCCCAGACTTCGTGTCCGCATGTACTCCTTAAGAGACCCTCCGCATGTACTCCTTCAGGGACTTCGAGTCACCGGACTTCGCGTCCGCATTTACTGCTTCAGGGACTTCGAGTCCCCGGACTTCGTGTCCGCATTTACCGCTTCAGGGACTTCGGGTTCCCGGACTTCGTGTCCGCATGTACTGCTAAAAGGACTTCGTGTCCCCGGACTTCGGGTCCGCATGTACTGCTTTAGGGACTTCGAGTCCCCGGAATTCGTGTCCGCATGTACTCCTTTAGAGACCCTCCGCATGTACTCCTTCAGGGACTTCGAGTCCCCAGAATTCGCGTCCGCATTTACTGCTTTAGGGACTTCGGGTCCCCGGACTTCGGGTCCGCATTTACTGCTTGAGGGACTTCCGGTCCTCGGACTTCGCGTCCTCATTTACTGCTTCAGGGACTTCGGGTCCCCGGACTTTGCGTCCCCATTTACTGCTTCTGAGACCCTCCGCATGTACTCTTTCAGGGACTTCGCGTCCGCATTTACTGCTTCGGGGACTTCGAGTCCCCGGACTTCGTGTCCGTATTTACTGCTTTAGGGACTTCGGGTCCCCAGACTTCGGGTCCACATTTACTGCTTGAGGGACTTCCGGTCCACGGACTTCGCGTCCGCATGTACTGCTTTAGGGACTTCGTGTCCGCATGAACTGCTTTAAGGACTTCGGGTCCCCGGACTTCGTGTCCGCACGTACTCCTTCAGGGACCATCCGCATGTATTCCTTCAGTGTCTTCGGGTCCCCGGACTTCGCGTCCGCATTTACTGCTTCAGGGACTTCGAGTCCCCGGACTTCGCGTCCGCATTTACTGCTTGTGAGACTTCTGGTCCCCGGATTCGCGTCCGCATTTCTTGCTTCAGGGACTTCGGGTCCCCGGACTTCGCGTCCGAATTTACTGCTTCAGGGACTTCGGGTCCCCGGACTTCGCGTCCGCATGTCCTGCTTCAGGGACTTCGGGTTCCCCGACTTCGCGTCCGCATGTACTGCTTCAGGGACTTCGGGTCCCCGGACTTCGTGTCCGCATGTACTCCTTCAGGGACCCTCCGCATGTACTCCTTCAGGGACTTCGGGTCCCCGGACTTCGCGTCCGCATTTACTTCTTCAGGGACTTCGAGTCCCCGGACTTCGTGTCCGCATTTACTGCTTGAGGGACTTCGGGTCCCCGGACTTCGGGTCCGCATTTACTCCTTGAGAGACTTCCGGTCCCCGAACTTCGGGTCCACATTTACTGCTTCAGGGACTTCGGGTCCCCGGACTTCGTTTCCGCTGTACTGCTTAGGGACTTCGTGTCCCCGGACTTCGTGTCCGCATGTACTCCTTCAGGGACCCTCCGCATGTACTCCTTCAGGGACTTCGGGTCCCGGACTTCGCGTCCGCATTTACTACTTCAGGGACTTCGGGTCCACCGGACTTCGGGTCCGCATTTGCTGCTTCAGGGACTTCGAGTCCCCGGATTTCGGGTCCGCATTTACTATTTCAGGGACTTCGGGTCCCCGGACTTCGCGTCCGCATTTACTGCTTCAGGGACGGACTTCGGGTCCCCGGACTTCGCGTCCGCATTTACTTCTTGACGGACTTCGGGTCCCCGGACTTCGCGTCCGCATTTACTGCTTTAGGGACTTCGGGTCCCCGGACTTCGGGTCCGCATTTACTGCTTGAGGGACTTCCGGTCCCCGGACTTCGTGTCCGCATATACTGCTTCAGGGACTTCGGGTCCCCGGACTTCGTGTCCGCATGTACCGCTTTAGGGACTTCGTCGTCCGTCCCCGACTTCGTGTCCGCATGTACTCCTTCAGGGACTTCGGGTCCCCGGACTTCGCGTCCGCATTTACTTTACTGCTTGAGGGACTTCGGGTCCCCGGACTTCGGGTCCGCATTTGCTGCTTCAGGGACTTCGAGTCCCCGGATTTCGGGTCCGCATTTATTGCTTCAAGGACTTCGGGTCCCCGGACTTCGCGTCCGCATTTACTTGCTTGAGGGACTTCGGTCCCCGGACTTCGCGTCCGCATTTACTGCTTTAGGGACTTCGTGTCTCATGTACTGCTTTAGGACTTCGGGTCCCCAGACTTCGTGTCCGCATGTACTCCTTCGGGGACCCTCTGCATGTACTCCTTCAGGGACTTCGGGTCCCCGGACTTCGCATCCGCATTTACTGCTTCAGGACTTCGAGTCCCCGGACTTCGTGTCCGCATTTACTGCTTTAGGGACTTCGTGTCCCCGGACTTCGTCTCCGCATGTACTGCTTTAAGGACTTCGAGTCCCCGGACTTCGTGTCTGCGTGAACTCTCCTTCAGGGCCCTCCGCATGTACTCCTTCAAGGACTTCGGGTCCCCGGACTTCGCGTTCGCCTTTACTGCTTCAGGGACTTTCGGGTCCCCGGACTTCGGGTCCGCATTTACTGCTTCAGGGACTTCGAGTTCCCGGACTTCGGGTCCGCATTTACTGCTTCAGGGACTTCGGGTCCCCGGACTTCGCGTCCGCATTTACTTCTTGAGGGACTTCGGTCCCCGGACTTCGCGTCCGCATTACTGCTTGAGGGACTTCGTGACCCCGGGCTTCGCGTCCGCATTTACTGCTTTAGGGACTTTGTGTCCGCATGTACTGCTTTAGGGACTTTAGGGAGTCGGGTCCCCAGACTTCGTGTCCGCATGTACTCCTTCAGGGACCCTCTGCATGTACTCCTTCAGGGACTTCGGTCCCGGACTTCGCATCCGCATTTACTACTTCAGGGACTTCGTGTCCGCATTTACTGCTTTAGGGACTTAGGGACTTCGTGTCCCCGGACCTTCGTGTCCCCGGACTTCGTCTCCGCATGTACTGCTTTAAGGACTTCGGGTCCCCGGACTTCGTGTCTGTCGTGAACTTCCTTCAGGGACCCTCCGCATGTACTCCTTCAGGGACTTCGGGTCCCCGGACTTCGCGTTCGCCTTTACTGCTTCAGGGACTTTCTCGGGTCCCCGGACTTCGGTTCCGCATTTACTTCTACTGCATCAGGACTTCGGGTCCCCGGACTTCGTCGGTCCGCAATTACTGCTTTAGGGACTTCGAGTCCCCGGACTTCGGGTCCGCATTTACTGCTTCAGGGACTTTCGGGTCCCGGACTTCGCGTCCGCATTTACTTCTTAAGGGACTTCGGGTCCCCGGACTTCGCGTCGGCATTTACTGCTTGAGGGACTTCGTGTCCCCGACTTCGTGTCCGCATGCCACTGCTTTAGGGACTTCGGGTCCCCAGACTTCGTGTCCGCATGTACTCCTTAAGAGACCCTCCGCATGTACTCCTTCAGGGACTTCGAGTCACCGGACTTCGCGTCCGCATTTACTGCTTCAGGGACTTCGAGTCCCCGGACTTCGTGTCCGCATTTACCCCTTCGGGACTTCGGGTTCCCGGACTTCGTGTCCGCATGTACTGCTAAAAGGACTTCGTGTCCCCGGACTTCGGGTCCGCATGTACTGCTTTAGGGACTTCGAGTCCCCGGAATTCGTGTCCGCATGTACTCCTTTAGAGACCCTCCGCATGTTACTCCTTCAGGGACTTCGGGTCCCCAGAATTCGCGTCCGCATTTACTGCTTTAGGGACTTTGGGTCCCCGGACTTCGGGTCCGCATTTACTGCTTGAGGGACTTCCGGTCCTCGGACTTCGCGTCCGCATTTACTGCTTCAGGGACTTCGGGTCCCCGGACTTTGCGTCCACATTTACTGCTTCAGAGACCCTCCGCATGTACTCTTTCAGGGACTTCGCGTCCGCATTTACTGCTTCGGGGACTTCGAGTCCCCGGACTTCGTGTCCGTATTTACTGCTTTAGGGACTTCGGGTCCCCAGACTTCGGGTCCACATTTACTGCTTGAGGGACTTCCGGTCCACGGACTTCGCGTCCGCATGTACTGCTTTAGGGACTTCGTGTCCCCGGACTTCGTGTCCGCATGAACTGCTTTAGGGACTTCGGGTCCCCGGACTTCGTGTCCGCATGTACTCCTTCAGGGACCATCCGCATGTATTCCTTCAGTGTCTTCGGGTCCCCGGACTTCGCGTCCGCATTACTGTTCAGGGACTTCGAGTCCCCGGACTTCGCGTCCGCATTTTACTGCTTGTGAGACTTCCGGTCCCGGATTCGCGTCCGCATTTCTTGCTTCAGGGACTTCGGTCCCCGGACTTCGCGTCCGAATTTACTGCTTCAGGGACTTCGGGTCCCCGGACTTCGCGTCCGCATGTCCTGCTTCAGGGACTTCGGGTTCCCCGACTTCGCGTCCGCATTGTACTGCTTCAGGGACTTTCGGGTCCCCGGACTTCGTGTCCGCATGTACTCCTTCAGGGACCCTCCGCATGTACTCCTTCAGGGACTTCGGGTCCCCGGACTTCCTTCGCTTCCGCATTTAACTTCTTCAAGGACTTCGAGTCCCCGGACTTCGTGTCCGCATTTACTGCTTGAGGGACTTCGGGTCCCCGGACTTCGGGTCCGCATTTACCTCCTTGAGGGACTTCCGGTCCCCGAACTTCGGGTCCGCATTTACTGCTTCAGGGACTTCGGGTCCCGGACTCCGTTTCCGCATGTACTGCTTTATGGACTTCGTGTCCCTCGGACTTCGTGTCCGCATGTACTCCTTCAGGGACCCTCCGCATGTACTCCTTCAGGGACTTCGGGTCCCCGGACATCGCGTCCGCATTTACTACTTCAGGGACTTCGGCTCACCGGACTTCGGGTCCGCATTTGCTGCTTCAGGGACTTCGAGTCCCCGGATTTCGGGTCCGCATTTACTAATTCAGGGACTTCGGGTCCCCGGACTTCGCGTCCGCATTTACTGCTTCAGGGACTTCGGGTCCCCGGACTTCGCGTCCGCATTTACTTCTTGACGGACTTCGGGTCCCCGGACTTCGCGTCCGCATTTACTGCTTTAGGGACTTCGTGTCCCCGGACTTCGTGTCCGCATGCACTACTTTAGGGACCTCAGGTCCCCGGACTTCGTGTCCGCATGTACTCTTTCAGAGACCCTCCGCATGTACTCCTTCAGGGACTTCAGATCCCCGGACTTCGCTTCTGCATTTACTGCTTCAGGGACTTCGAGTCCCCGGTTTTCGTGTCCGCATTTACTGTTTTAGGGACTTCGTGTCCCCGGACTTCGTCTCCGCATGTACTGCTTTAAGGACTTCGGGTCCCCGGACTTCGTGTCTGCATGAACTCCTTCAGGAACCCTCCGCATGTACTCCATCAGGGACTTCGGGTCCCCGGACTTCGGGTCCGCATTTACTGCTTCAGGGACTTCGGGTCCCCGGACTTCGCGTCCTCATTTACTTCTTGAGGGACTTCGGGTCCCCGGACTTCGTGTCCGCATTTACTTCTGCTTTAGGGACTTCGTCCGCATGTACTGCTTTAGGGACTTCGGGTCCCCCAGACTTCGTGTGTCCGCATGTACTCCTTCAGCGACCCTCTGCATGTACTCCTTCAGGGACTTCAGGTCCCCGGACTTCGGGTCCGCATTTACTGCTTCAGGGACTTCGAGTCCCCGGACTTCGGGTCCGCATTTACTGCTTCAGGGACTTCGGGTCCCCGGACTTCGCGTCCGCATTTACTTCTTGACGGACTTCGGGTCCCCGGACTTCGCGTCCGCATTTACTGCTTTAGGGACTTCGTGTCCCCGGACTTCGTGTCCGCATGCACTACTTTAGGGACTTCAGTTCCCCGGACTTCGTGTCCGCATGTACTCTTTCAGAGACCCTCCGCATGTACTCCTTCAGGGACTTCAGGTCCCCGGACTTCGCTTCTGCATTTACTGCTTCAGGGACTTCGAGTCCCCGGTTTTCGTGTCCGCATTTACTGCTTTAGGGACTTCGTGTCCCCGGACTTCGTCTCCGCATGTACTGCTTTAAGGACTTCGGGTCCCCGGACTTCGTGTCTGCATGAACTCCTTCAGGAACCCTCCGCATGTACTTCAACTCATCAGACTTCGGGTCCCCGGACTTTGCGTCCGCCTTTACTGCTTCAGGGACTTCGGGTCCCCGGACTTCGGGTCCGCATTTACTGCTTCAGGGACTTCGGGTCCCCGGACTTCGGGTCCGCATTTACTGCTTCAGGGACTTCGGGTCCCCGGACTTCGCGTCCGCATTTACTTCTTAAGGGACTTCGGGTCCCCGGACTTCGCGTCCGCATTTACTGCTTTAGGGACTTCGTGTCCGCATGTACTGCTTTAGGGACTTCGGGTCCCCAGACTTCGTGTCCGCATGTACTCCTTCAGGGACCCTCTGCATGTACTCCTTCAGGGACTTCGGGTCCCCGGACTTCGGGTCCGCATTTACTGCTTCAGGGACTTCGAGTCCCCGGACTTCGGGTCCGCATTTACTACTTCAGGGACATCGGGTCCCCGGACTTCGCGTCCGCATTTACTTCTTAACGGACTTCGGGTCCCCGGACTTCGCGTCCGCATTTACTGCTTTAGGGACTTCGTGTCCCCGGACTTCGTGTCCGCAAGCACTCCTTTAGGGACCTCAGGTCCCCGGACTTCGTGTCCGCATGTACTCCTTCAGGGACCCTCCGCATGTACTCCTTCAGGGACTTCGGGTCCCCGGACTTCGCGTCCGCATTTACTGCTTCAGGGACTTCGGGTCCGCATTTACTCCTTTTGGGACTTCCGGTCCCCGAACTTCGGGTCCGCATTTACTGCTTCAGGGACTTCGGGTCCCCGGACTTTGTTTCCGCATGTACTGCTTTAGGGACTTCGTGTCCCCGGACTTCGTGTCCGCATGTACTGCTTTAGGGACTTCGGGTCCCCGGACTTCGTGTCCCCATGTACTCCTTCAGGGACCCTCCGCATGTACTCCTTCAGGGACTTCGGGTCCCCGGACTTCGCGTCCGCATTTACTACTTCAGGGACTTCGGGTCCCCGGACTTCGGGTCCGCATTTGCTGCTTCAGGGACTTCGAGTCCCCGGATTTCGGGTCCGCATTTACTACATCAGGGACTTCGGGTCCCCGGACTTCGCGTCCGCATTTACTGCTTGAGGGACTTCGGGTCCCCGGACTTCGCGTCCGCATTTACTGCTTTAGGGACTTCGTGTCCTCATGTACTGCTTTAGGGACTTCGGGTCCCCAGACTTCGTGTCCGCATGTACTCCTTCAGGGACCCTCTGCATGTACTCCTTCAGGGACTTCGGGTCCCCGGACTTCGCGTCCGCATTTACTGCTTCAGGGACTTCGAGTCCCCGGACTTCGGGTCCGCATTTACTGCTTCAGGGACTTCGGGTCCCCGGACTTCGCGTCCGCATTTACTTCTCGACGGACTTCGGGTCCCCGGACTTCGCGTCCGCATTTACTGCTTTAGGGACTTCGTGTCCCCGGACTTCGTGTCCGCATGCACTTCTGTAGGGACTTCAGGTCCCCGGACTTCGTGTCCGCATGTACTCTTTCAGAGACCCTCCGCATGTACTCCTTCAGGGACTTCAGGTCCCCGGACTTCGCTTCTGCATTTACTGCTTTAGGGACTTCGTGTCCCCGGACTTCGTCTCCGCATGTACTGCTTTAAGGACTTCGGGTCCCCGGACTTCGTGTCTGCATGAACTCCTTCAGGAACCCTCCGCATGTACTCCATCAGGGACTTCGGGTCCCCGGACTTTGCGTCCGCCTTTACTTACTGCTTCAGGGACTTTCGGGTCCCCGCGGATTTCGGGTCCGCATTACGGCTTCAGGGACTTTCGGGTCCCCGGACTGCGGGTCCGCATTTACCGCTTCAGGGACTTCGGTCCCCCGGACTTCGGGTCCGCATTTTACTTACTGCTTCAGGTACTTCGGGTCCCCGGACTTCGCGTCCGCATTTACTGCTTTAGGGACTTCGTGTCCGCATGTACTGCTTTAGGGACTTCGGGTCCCCAGACTTCGTGTCCGCATGTACTCCTTCAGGGACCCTCTGCATGTACTCCTTCAGGGACTTCGGGTCCCCCGGACATCGGGTCCCGCATTTACTACTGCTTCAGGGACTTCGAGTCCCCGGACTTCGGGTCCGCATTTACTGCTTCAGGGACTTTCGGGTCCCCGGACTTCGCGTCCGCATTTACTTCTTGACGGACTTCGAGTCCCCGGACTTCGCGTCCGCATTTACTACGCTGCTTTAGGGACTTCGTGTCCCCGGACTTCGTGTCCGCATGCACTACTTTAGGGACTTCAGGTCCCCGGACTTCGTGTCCGCATGTACTCCCTTCAGGGACCCTCCGCATGTACTCCTTCAGGGACTTCGGGTCCCCGGACTTCGCGTCCGCATTTACTTGCTTCAGGGACTCGAGTCCCGGACTTCGTGTCCGCATTTACTGCTTGAGGGACTTCGGGGTCCCCGGACTTCGGGTCCCGCATTTACTCTCCTTGAGGGACTTTCCGGTCCCCGAACTTCGGTCCGCATTTACTGCTTCAGGGACTTCGGTCCCCGGACTTCGTTTCCCGCATGTACTGCTTTAGGGACTTCGTGTCCCCGGACTTCGTGTCCGCATGTACTGCTTTAGGGACTTCGGGTCCCCGGACTTCGTGTCCGCATGTACTCCTTCAGGGACCCTCCGCATGTACTCCTTCAGGGACTTCGGGTCCCCGGACTTCGCGTCCGCATTTACTACTTCAGGGACTTCGGGTCCCCGGACATCGGGTCCGCATTTACTGCTTCAGGGACTTCGAGTCCCCGGACTTCGGGTCCGCATTTACTGCTTCAGGGACTTCGGGTCCCCGGACTTCGCGTCCGCATTTACTTCTTGACGGACTTCGAGTCCCCGGACTTCGCGTCCGCATTTACTGCTTTAGGGACTTCGTGTCCCCGGACTTCGTGTCCGCATGCACTACTTTAGGGACTTCAGGTCCCCGGACTTCGTGTCCGCATGTACTCCTTCAGGGACCCTCCGCATGTACTCCTTCAGGGACTTCGGGTCCCCGGACTTCGTGTCCGCATTTACTGCTTGAGGGACTTCGGGTCCCCGGACTTCGGGTCCGCATTTACTCCTTGAGGGACTTCCGGTCCCCGAACTTCGGGTCCGCATTTACTGCTTCAGGGACTTCGGGTCCCCGGACTTCGTTTCCGCATGTACTGCTTTAGGGACTTCGTGTCCCCGGACTTCGTGTCCGCATGTACTGCTTTAGGGACTTCGGGTCCCCGGACTTCGGGTCCCCGGACTTCGTGTCCGCATGTACTCCTTCAGGGACCCTCCGCATGTACTCCTTCAGGGACTTCAGGTCCCCGGACTTCGCTTCTGCATTTACTGCTTTAGGGACTTCGTGTCCCCGGACTTCGTCTCCGCATGTACTGCTTTAAGGACTTCGGGTCCCCGGACTTCGTGTCTGCATGAACTCCTTCAGGAACCCTCCGCATGTACTCCATCAGGGACTTCGGGTCCCCGGACTTTGCGTCCGCCTTTACTGCTTCAGGGACTTCGGGTCCCCGGATTTCGGGTCCGCATTTACTGCTTCAGGGACTTCGGGTCCCCGGACTTCGGGTCCGCATTTACTGCTTCAGGGACTTCGGGTCCCCGGACTTCGGGTCCGCATTTACTGCTTCAGGGACTTCGGGTCCCCGGACTTCGGGTCCGCATTTACTGCTTCAGGGACTTCGGGTCCCCGGACTTCGGGTCCGCATTTACTGCTTCAGGTACTTCGGGTCCCCGGACTTCGCGTCCGCATTTACTTCTTGAGGGACTTCGGGTCCCCGGACTTCGCGTCCGCATTTACTGCTTTAGGGACTTCGTGTCCGCATGTACTGCTTTAGGGACTTCGGGTCCCCAGACTTCGTGTCCGCATGTACTCCTTCAGGGACCCTCTGCATGTACTCCTTCAGGGACTTCGGGTCCCCGGACTTTCGGGTCCGCATTTACTGCTTCAGGGACTTCGAGTCCCCGGACTTCGGGTCCGCATTGTACTGCTTCAGCTTCAGGGACTTCGGTCCCCGGACTTCGCGTCCGCATTTACTTCTTGACGGACTTCGAGTCCCCGGACTTCGCGTCCGCATTTACTGCTTGCTTTAGGGACTTCGTGTCCCCGGACTTCGTGTCCGCATGCACTACTTTAGGGACTTCAGGTCCCCGGACTTCGTGTCCGCATGTACTCCTTCAGGGACCCTCCGCATGTACTCCTTCAGGGACTTCGGGTCCCGGACTTCGCGTCCGCATTCATCATTTACTGTCCTATTCAGGACTTCGAGTCCCCGGACTTCGTGTCCGCATTTACTGCTTGAGGGACTTCGGGTCCCCGGACTTCGGGTCCGCATTTACTGCTTGAGGGACTTCCGGTCCCCGGACTTCGGGTCCGCATTTACTGCTTCAGGGACTTCGGGTCCCCGGACTTCGTTTCCGCATGTACTGCTTTAGGGACTTCGTGTCCCCGGACTTCGTGTCCGCATGTACTGCTTGAGGGACTTCGGGTCCCCGGACTTCGTGTCCGCATGTACTCCTTCAGGGACCCTCCGCATGTACTCCTTCAGGGACTTCAGGTCCCCGGACTTCGCTTCTGCATTTACTGCTTTAGGACTCCTCGTGTCCCCGTACTTCGTCTCCGCATGTACTGCTTAAGGACTTCGGGTCCCCGGACTTCGTGTCTGCATGAACTCCTTCAGGAACCCTCCGCATGTACTCCATCAGGGACTTCGGGTCCCCGGACTTTGCGTCCGCCTTTAACTGCTTCAGGACTTCGGGTCCCCGGATTTCGGGTCCGCATTTACTTACTGCTTCAGGGACTTCGGGTCCCCGGACTTCGGGTCCGCATTTACTGCTTCAGGGAGGACTTCGGGTCCCCGGACTTCGGGTCCGCATTTACTGCTTCAGGTACTTCGGGTCCCCGGACTTCGCGTCCGCATTTACTTCTTGAGGGACTTCGGGTCCCCGGACTTCGCGTCCGCATTTACTGCTTTAGGGACTTCGTGTCCGCATGTACTGCTTTAGGGACTTCGGGTCCCCAGACTTCGTGTCCGCATGTACTCCTTCAGGGACCCTCTGCATGTACTCCTTCAGGGACTTCGGGTCCCCGGACTTCGGGTCCGCATTTACTGCTTCAGGGACTTCGAGTCCCCGGACTTCGGGTCCGCATTTACTGCTTCAGGGACTTCGGGTCCCCGGACTTCGCGTCCGCATTTACTTCTTGACGGACTTCGGGTCCCCGGACT
Source organism: Punica granatum (assembly GCF_007655135.1). NCBI lineage: Eukaryota > Viridiplantae > Streptophyta > Magnoliopsida > Myrtales > Lythraceae > Punica > Punica granatum. The sequence goes on from NW_022204175.1 coordinate 47,530, forward strand.
TCGCGTCCGCATTTACTGCTTTAGGGACTTCGTGTCCCCGGACTTCGTGTCCGCATGCACTACTTTAGGGACTTCAGGTGCCCGGACTTCGTGTCCGCATGTACTCTTTCAGAGACCCTCCGCATGTACTCCTTCAGGGACTTCATGTCCCCGGACTTCGCTTCCGCATTTACTGCTTCAGGGACTTCGAGTCCCCGGTTTTTGTGTCCGCATTTACTGCTTTAGGGACTTCGGGTTCCCGGATTTCGTGTCCGCATGTACTCCTTCAGAGACCCTCCGCATGTACTCCTTCAGGGACTTCCGGTCCCCGGACTTCGCGTCCGCATTTACTGCTTGAGGGACTTCCGGTCCCCGGACTTCGCGTCCGCATTTACTGCTTCAGGGACTTCGGGTCCCCGGACTTTGCGTCCACATTTACTGCTTCAGGGACCCTCCGCATGTACTCCTTCAGGGACTTCGGGTCCCCGGACTTCGCGTCCGCATTTACTGCTTCAGGGACTTCGAGTCCCCGGACTTCGTGTCCGTATTTACTGCTTTAGGGACTTCGGGTCCCCGGACTTCGGGTCCGCATTTACTGCTTGGGGGACTTCCGGTCCCCGGACTTCGCGTCCGCATGTACTGCTTTAGGGACTTTGTGTCCCCGGACTTCGTGTCCGCATTTACGCTTTAGGGACTTCGTGTCCCCGGACTTCGTCTCCGCATGTACTGCTTTAAGGACTTCGGGTCCCCGGACTTCGTGTCTGCGTGAACTCCTTCAGGGACCCTCCGCATGTACTCCTTCAAGGACTTCGGGTCCCCGGACTTCGTGTCCGCATTTACTGCTTCAGGGACTTCGAGTCCCCGGACTTCGGGTCCGCATTTACTGCTTCAGGGACTTCGGGTCCCCGGACTTCGCGTCCGCATTTACTTCTTGAGGGACTTCGGGTCCCCGGACTTCGCGTCCGCATTTACTGCTTGAGGGACTTCGTGACCCCGGACTTCGCGTCCGCATTTACTGCTTTAGGGACTTTGTGTCCGCATGTACTGCTTTAGGGACTTCGGGTCCCCAGACTTCGTGTCCGCATGTACTCCTTCAGGGACCCTCTGCATGTACTCCTTCAGGGACTTCGGGTCCCCGGACTTCGCATCCGCATTTTCTACTTCAGGGACTTCGAGTCCCCGGACTTCGTCTCCGCATGTACTGCTTTAAGGACTTCGGGTCCCCGGACTTCGTGTCTGCGTGAACTCCTTCAGGGACCCTCCGCATGTACTCCTTCAGGGACTTCGGGTCCCCGGACTTCGCGTTCGCCTTTACTGCTTCAGGGACTTCGGGTCCCCGGACTTCGGGTCCGCATTTACTGCTTCAGGGACTTCGGGTCCCCGGACTTCGGGTCTGCATTTACTGTTTCAGGGACTTCGGGTCCCCGGACTTCGCGTCCGCATTTACTTCTTGAGG
>NW_022204176.1:0-44572 GCF_007655135.1 Punica granatum
CGGACTTCGCGTCCATTTTACTGCTTTCCTCGGGCTTCGGCCTAGTGACTTTATCGCTTTCCGGACTTCGCGTCCATTTTACTGCTTTCCTCGGGCTTCGGCCTAGTGACTTTATCGCTTTCCGGACTTCGCGTCCACGGACTTCGCGTCCATTTTACTGCTTTCCTCGGGCTTCGGCCTAGTGACTTTACTGCTTTCCGGACTTCGCGTCCACGGACTTCGCGTCCATTTTACTGCTTTCCTCGGGCTTCGGCCTAGTGACTTTATCGCTTTCCGGACTTCGCGTCCATTTTACCGCTTTCCTCGGGCTTCGGCCTAGTGACTTTACTGCTTTCCGGACTTCGCGTCCATTTTACCGCTTTCCTCGGGCTTCGGCCTAGTGACTTTATCGCTTTCCGGACTTCGCGTCCACGGACTTCGCGTCCATTTTACTGCTTTCCTCGGGCTTCGGCCTAGTGACTTTATCGCTTTCCGGACTTCGCGTCCACGGACTTCGCGTCCATTTTACTGCTTTCCTCGGGCTTCGGCCTAGTGACTTTATCGCTTTCCGGACTTCGCGTCCATTTTACTGCTTTTCTCGGGCTTCGGCCTAGTGACTTTATCGCTTTCCGGACTTCGCGTCCATTTTACCGCTTTCCTCGGGCTTCGGCCTAGTGACTTTATCGCTTTCCGGACTTCGCGTCCACGGACTTCGCGTCCATTTTACTGCTTTCCTCGGGCTTCGGCCTAGTGACTTTATCGCTTTCCGGACTTCGCGTCCACGGACTTCGCGTCCATTTTACTGCTTTCCTCGGGCTTCGGCCTAGTGACTTTATCGCTTTCCGGACTTCGCGTCCATTTTACCGCTTTCCTCGGGCTTCGGCCTAGTGACTTTATCGCTTTCCGGACTTCGCGTCCACGGACTTCGCGTCCATTTTACTGCTTTCCTCGGGCTTCGGCCTAGTGACTTTACTGCTTTCCGGACTTCGCGTCCACGGACTTCGCGTCCATTTTACTGCTTTCCTCGGGCTTCGGCCTAGTGACTTTATCGCTTTCCGGACTTCGCGTCCATTTTACCAATTTCCTCGGGCTTCGGCCTAGTGACTTTACTGCTTTCCGGACTTCGCGTCCACGGACTTCGCGTCCATTTTACTGCTTTCCTCGGGCTTCGGCCTAGTGACTTTATCGCTTTCCGGAGTTCGCGTCCACGGACTTCGCGTCCATTTTACTGCTTTCCTCGGGCTTCGGCCTAGTGACTTTATCGCTTTCCGGAGTTCGCGTCCACGGACTTCGCGTCCATTTTACTGCTTTCCTCGGGCTTCGGCCTAGTGACTTTACTGCTTTCCGGACTTCGCGTCCACGGACTTCGCGTCCATTTTACTGCTTTCCTCTGGCTTCGGCCTAGTGACTTTATCGCTTTCCGGACTTCGCGTCCACGGACTCGCGTCCATTTTACTGCTTTCCTCGGGCTTCGGCCTAGTGACTTTATGCTTTCCGGACTTCGCGTCCACGGACTTCGCGTCCATTTTACTGCTTTCCTCGGGCTTCGGCCTAGTGACTTTATGCTTTCCGGACTTCGCGTCCACGGACTTCGCGTCCATTTTACTGCTTTCCTCGGGCTTCGGCCTAGTGACTTTATCGCTTTCCGGACTTCGCGTCCATTTACTGCTTTCCTCGGGCTTCGGCCTAGTGACTTTATCGCTTTTTCCGGACTTCGCGTCCATTTTACTGCTTTCCTCGGGCTCGGCCTAGTGACTTTATCGCTTTCCGGACTTCGCGTCCACGGACTTCGCGTCCATTTTACTGCTTTCCTCGGGCTTCGGCCTAGTGACTTTATCGCTTTCCGGACTTCGCGTCCACGGACTTCGCGTCCATTTTACTGCTTTCCTCGGGCTTCGGCCTAGTGACTTTATCGCTTTCCGGACTTCGCGTCCATTTTACCGCTTTCCTCGGGCTGGCCTAGTGACTTATCGCTTTCCGGACTTCGCGTCCACGGACTTCGCGTCCATTTTACTGCTTTCCTCGGGCTTCGGCCTAGTGACTTTACTGCTTTCCGGACTTCGCGTCCACGGACTTCGCGTCCATTTTACTGCTTTCCTCGGGCTTCGGCCTAGTGACTTTATCGCTTTCCGGACTTCGCGTCCATTTTACCGCTTTCCTCGGGCTTCGGCCTAGTGACTTTATCGCTTTCCGGACTTCGCGTCCTCGGACTTCGCGTCCATTTTACTGCTTTCCTCGGGCTTCGGCCTAGTGACTTTATCGCTTTCCGGACTTCGCGTCCACGGACTTCGCGTCCATTTTACTGCTTTCCTCGGGCTTCGGCCTAGTGACTTTATCGCTTTCCGGATTTCGCGTCCACGGACTTCGCGTCCATTTTACTGCTTTCCTCGGGCTTCCCTAGTGACTTTATGCTTTCCGGACTTCGCGTCCACGGACTTCGCGTCCATTTTACTGCTTTCCTCGGGCTTCGGCCTAGTGACTTTATCGCTTTCCGGACTTCGCGTCCACGGACTTCGCGTCCATTTTACTGCTTTCCTCGGGCTTCGGCCTAGTGACTTTATCGCTTTCCGGACTTCGCGTCCACGGACTTCGCGTCCATTTTACTGCTTTCCTCGGGCTTCGGCCTAGTGACTTTACTGCTTTCCGGACTTCGCGTCCACGGACTTCGCGTCCATTTTACTGCTTTCCTCGGGCTTCGGCCTAGTGACTTTATCGCTTTCTGGATCTCGCGTCCATTTTACCGCTTTCCTCGGGCTTCGGCCTAGTGACTTTATCTTTTCCGGACTTCGCGTCCACGGACTTCGCGTCCATTTTACTGCTTTCCTCGGGCTTCGGCCTAGTGACTTTATGCTTTCCGGACTTCGCGTCCACGGACTTCGCGTCCATTTTACTGCTTTCCTCGGGCTTCGGCCTAGTGACTTTATCGCTTTCCGGACTTCGCGTCCATTTTACCGATTTCCTCGGCTTCGGCCTAGTGACTTTACTGCTTTCCGGACTTCGCGTCCACGGACTTCGCGTCCATTTTACTGCTTTCCTCGGGCTTCGGCCTAGTGACTTTATCGCTTTCCGGACTTCGCGTCCACGGACTTCGCGTCCATTTTACTGCTTTCCTCGGGCTTCGGCCTAGTGACTTTATCGCTTTCCGGACTTCGCGTCCACGGACTTCGCGTCCATTTTACTGCTTTCCTCGGGCTTCGGCCTAGTGACTTTATCGCTTTCCGGACTTCGCGTCCATTTTACTGCTTTCCTCGGGCTTCGGCCTAGTGACTTTACGCTTTCCGGACTTCGCGTCCATTTTACCGCTTTCCTCGGGCTCGGCCTAGTGACTTTATCGCTTTCCGGACTTCGCGTCCACGGACTTCGCGTCCATTTTACTGCTTTCCTCGGGCTTCGGCCTAGTGACTTTACTGCTTTCCGGACTTCGCGTCCACGGACTTCGCGTCCATTTTACTGCTTTCCTCGGGCTTCGGCCTAGTGACTTTATCGCTTTCCGGACTTCGCGTCCATTTTACCGCTTTCCTCGGGCTTCGGCCTAGTGACTTTATCGCTTTCCGGACTTCGCGTCCACGGACTTCGCGTCCATTTTACTGCTTTCCTCGGGCTTCGGCCTAGTGACTTTATCGCTTTCCGGACTTCGCGTCCATTTTACTGCTTTCCTCGGGCTTCGGCCTAGTGACTTTACTGCTTTCCGGACTTCGCGTCCACGGACTTCGCGTCCATTTTACTGCTTTCCTCGGGCTTCGGCCTAGTGACTTTATCGCTTTCCGGACTTCGCGTCCATTTTACCGCTTTCCTCGGGCTTCGGCCTAGTGACTTTACTGCTTTCCGGACTTCGCGTCCACGGACTTCGCGTCCATTTTACTGCTTTCCTCGGGCTTCGGCCTAGTGACTTTATCGCTTTCCGGACTTCGCGTCCATTTTACTGCTTTCCTCGGGCTTCGGCCTAGTGACTTTATCGCTTTCCGGACTTCGCGTCCACGGACTTCGCGTCCATTTTACTGCTTTCCTCGGGCTTCGGCCTAGTGACTTTACTGCTTTCCGGACTTCGCGTCCACGGACTTCGCGTCCATTTTACTGCTTTCCTCGGGCTTCGCCTAGTGACTTTACTGCTTTCCGGACTTCGCGTCCACGGACTTCGCGTCCATTTTACTGCTTTCCTCGGCTTCGGCCTAGTGACTTTATCGCTTTCCGGACTTCGCGTCCTTTTACCGCTTTCCTCGGGCTTCGGCCTAGTGACTTTATCGCTTTCCGGACTTCGCGTCCACGGACTTCGCGTCCATTTTACTGCTTTCCTCGGGCTTCGGCCTAGTGACTTTATCGCTTTCCGGACTTCGCGTCCATTTTACCGCTTTCCTCGGGCTTCGGCCTAGTGACTTTATCGCTTTCCGGACTTCGCGTCCACGGACTTCGCGTCCATTTTACTGCTTTCCTCGGGCTTCGGCCTAGTGACTTTATCGCTTTCCGGACTTCGCGTCCATTTTCGCTATTTTACGCTTTCCTCGGGCTTCGGCCTAGTGACTTTACGCTTTCCGGACTTCGCGTCCACGGACTTCGCGTCCATTTTACTGCTTTCCTCGGGCTTCGGCCTAGTGACTTTATCGCTTTCCGGACTTCGCGTCCATTTTACCGCTTTCCTCGGGCTTCGGCCTAGTGACTTTATCGCTTTCCGGACTTCGCGTCCACGGACTTCGCGTCCATTTTACTGCTTTCCTCGGGCTTCGGCCTAGTGACTTTATCGCTTTCCGGACTTCGCGTCCATTTTACTGCTTTCCTCGGGCTTCGGCCTAGTGACTTTATCGCTTTCCGGACTTCGCGTCCATTTTACCGCTTTCCTCGGGCTTCGGCCTAGTGACTTTATCGCTTTCCGGACTTCGCGTCCACGGACTTCGCGTCCATTTTACTGCTTTCCTCGGGCTTCGGCCTAGTGACTTTACTGCTTTCCGGACTTCGCGTCCACGGACTTCGCGTCCACGGACTTCGCGTCCATTTTACTGCTTTCCTCGGGCTTCGGCCTAGTGACTTTATCGCTTTCCGGACTTCGCGTCCATTTTACCGCTTTCCTCGGGCTTCGGCCTAGTGACTTTACTGCTTTCCGGACTTCGCGTCCACGGACTTCGCGTCCATTTTACTGCTTTCCTCGGGCTTCGGCCTAGTGACTTTATCGCTTTCCGGACTTCGCGTCCACGGACTTCGCGTCCATTTTACTGCTTTCCTCGGGCTTCGGCCTAGTGACTTTACTGCTTTCCGGACTTCGCGTCCACGGACTTCGCGTCCATTTTACTGCTTTCCTCGGGCTTCGGCCTAGTGACTTTATCGCTTTCCGGACTTCGCGTCCATTTTACCGCTTTCCTCGGGCTTCGGCCTAGTGACTTTATCGCTTTCCGGACTTCGCGTCCACGGACTTCGCGTCCATTTTACTGCTTTCCTCGGGCTTCGGCCTAGTGACTTTACTGCTTTCCGGACTTCGCGTCCACGGACTTCGCGTCCATTTTACTGCTTTCCTCGGGCTTCGGCCTAGTGACTTTATCGCTTTCCGGACTTCGCGTCCATTTTACCGCTTTCCTCGGGCTTCGGCCTAGTGACTTTACGCTTTCCGGACTTCGCGTCCACGGACTTCGCGTCCATTTTACGCTTTCCTCGGGCTTCGGCCTAGTGACTTTATCGCTTTCCGGACTTCGCGTCCACGGACTTCGCGTCCATTTTACTGCTTTCCTCGGCTTCGGCCTAGTGACTTTATCGCTTTCCGGACTTCGCGTCCACGGACTTCGCGTCCATTTTACTGCTTTCCTCGGGCTTCGGCCTAGTGACTTTATGCTTTCCGGACTTCGCGTCCACGGACTTCGCGTCCATTTTACTGCTTTCCTCGGGCTTCGGCCTAGTGACTTTATCGCTTTCCGGACTTCGCGTCCATTTTACCGCTTTCCTCGGGCTTCGGCCTAGTGACTTTATCGCTTTCCGGACTTCGCGTCCACGGACTTCGCGTCCATTTTACTGCTTTCCTCGGGCTTCGGCCTAGTGACTTTATCGCTTTCCGGACTTCGCGTCCATTTTACCGCTTTCCTCGGGCTTCGGCCTAGTGACTTTACTGCTTTCCGGACTTCGCGTCCACGGACTTCGCGTCCATTTTACTGCTTTCCTCGGGCTTCGGCCTAGTGACTTTATCGCTTTCCGGACTTCGCGTCCATTTTACTGCTTTCCTCGGGCTTCGGCCTAGTGACTTTATGCTTTCCGGACTTCGCGTCCACGGACTTCGCGTCCATTTTACTGCTTTCCTCGGCTTCGGCCTAGTGACTTTATCGCTTTCCGGACTTCGCGTCCATTTTACGCTTTCCTCGGGCTTCGGCCTAGTGACTTTATCGCTTTCCGGACTTCGCGTCCACGGACTTCGCGTCCATTTTACTGCTTTCCTCGGGCTTCGGCCTAGTGACTTTATCGCTTTCCGGACTTCGCGTCCACGGACTTCGCGTCCATTTTACTGCTTTCCTCGGGCTTCGGCCTAGTGACTTTACTGCTTTCCGGACTTCGCGTCCATTTTACCGCTTTCCTCGGGCTTCGGCCTAGTGACTTTATCGCTTTCCGGACTTCGCGTCCACGGACTTCGCGTCCATTTTACTGCTTTCCTCGGGCTTCGGCCTAGTGACTTTACTGCTTTCCGGACTTCGCGTCCACGGACTTCGCGTCCATTTTACTGCTTTCCTCGGGTTTCGGCCTAGTGACTTTATCGCTTTCCGGACTTCGCGTCCATTTTACCGATTTCCTCGGGCTTCGGCCTAGTGACTTTACTGCTTTCCGGACTTCGCGTCCACGGACTTCGCGTCCATTTTACTGCTTTCCTCGGGCTTCGGCCTAGTGACTTTATCGCTTTCCGGACTTCGCGTCCACGGACTTCGCGTCCATTTTACTGCTTTCCTCGGGCTTCGGCCTAGTGACTTTATCGCTTTCCGGACTTCGCGTCCACGGACTTCGCGTCCATTTTACTGCTTTCCTCGGGCTTCGGCCTAGTGACTTTATCGCTTCCGGACTTCGCGTCCATTTTACTGCTTTCCTCGGGCTTCGGCCTAGTGACTTTATCGCTTTCCGGACTTCGCGTCCATTTTACCGCTTTCCTCGGGCTCGGCCTAGTGACTTTATCGCTTTCCGGACTTCGCGTCCACGGACTTCGCGTCCATTTTACTGCTTTCCTCGGCTTCGGCCTAGTGACTTTACTGCGCTTTCCGGACTTCGCGTCCACGGACTTCGCGTCCATTTTACTGCTTTCCTCGGGCTTCGGCCTAGTGACTTTATCGCTTTCCTCCTCGGGCTTCGGCCTAGTGACTTATCGCTTTCCGGACTTCCGCGTCCACGGACTTCGCGTCCATTTTACGGCTTTCCTCGGGCTTCGGCCTAGTGACTTTCTGCTTTCCGGACTTCGCGTCCACGGACTTCGCGTCCATACTGCTTTCCTCGGTTTCGGCCTAGTGACTTTATCGCTTTCCGGACTTCGCGTCCATTTTTACCGTTTTCCTCGGCTTCGGCCTAGTGACTTTACTGCTTTCCGGACTTCGCGTCCACGGACTTCGCGTCCATTTTACCGCTTTCCTTTGGGCTTCGCCTAGTGACTTTATCGCTTTCCGACTTCGCGTCACGTACTTCGCGTCCATTTTACTGCTTTCCTCGGGCTTCGGCCTAGTGACTTTATCGCTTTCCGGACTTCGCGTCCACGGACTTCGCGTCCATTTTACTGCTTTCCTCGGGTTCGACCTAGTGACTTTATCGCTTTCCGGACTTCGCGTCAATTTTACTGCTTTCCTCGGGCTTCGGCCTAGTGACTTTATCGCTTTCCGGACTTCGCGTCCATTTTACCGCTTTCCTCGGGCTTCGGCCTAGTGACTTTATCGCTTTCCGGACTTCGCGTCCACGGACTTCGCGTCCATTTTACTGCTTTCCTCGGGCTTCGGCCTAGTGACTTACTGGCTTTCCGGACTTCGCGTCCACGGACTTCGCGTCCATTTTACTGCTTTCCTCGGGCTTCGGCCTAGTGACTTTATCGCTTTCCGGACCTCGCGTCCATTTTACCGCTTTCCTCGGGCTTCGGCCTAGTGACTTTATCGCTTTCCGGACTTCGCGTCCACGGACTTCGCGTCCATTTTACTGCTTTCCTCGGGCTTCGGCCTAGTGACTTTACTGCTTTCCTCGGGTTTCGGCCTAGTGACTTTATCGCTTTCCGGACCTCGCGTCCATTTTACCGCTTTCCTCGGGTTTCGGCCTAGTGACTTTATCGCTTTCCGGACTTCGCGTCCACGGACTTCGCGTCCATTTTACTGCTTTCCTCGGGCTTCGGCCTAGTGACTTTACTGCTTTCCGGACTTCGCGTCCACGGACTTCGCGTCCATTTTACTGCTTTCCTCGGGCTTCGGCCTAGTGACTTTATCGCTTTCCGGACTTCGCGTCCATTTTACCGCTTTCCTCGGGCTTCGGCCTAGTGACTTTACTGCTTTCCGGACTTCGCGTCCACGGACTTCGCGTCCATTTTACTGCTTTCCTCGGGCTTCGGCCTAGTGACTTTATCGCTTTCCGGACTTCGCGTCCACGGACTTCGCGTCCATTTTACTGCTTTCCTCGGGCTTCGGCCTAGTGACTTTATCGCTTTCCGGACTTCGCGTCCACGACTTCGCGTCCATTTTACTGCTTTCCTCGGGCTTCGGCCTAGTGACTTACTGCTTTCCGGACTTCGTCCACGGACTTCGCGTCCATTTTACTGCTTTCCTCGGGCTTCGGCCTAGTGACTTTATCGCTTTCCGGACTTCGCGTCCATTTTACGATTTCCTCGGGCTTCGGCCTAGTGACTTTACTGCTTTCCGGACTTCGCGTCCACGGACTTCGCGTCCATTTTACTGCTTTCCTCGGGTTTCGGCCTAGTGACTTTATCGCTTTCCGGACTTCGCGTCCACGGACTTCGCGTCCATTTTACTGCTTTCCTCGGGCTTCGGCCTAGTGACTTTATCGCTTTCCGGACTTCGCGTCCACGGACTTCGCGTCCATTTTACTGCTTTCCTCGGGCTTCGACCTAGTGACTTTATCGCTTTCCGGACTTCGCGTCAATTTACTGCTTTTTCTCGGGCTTCGGCCTAGTGACTTTATCGCTTTCCGGACTTCGCGTCCATTTTACCGCTTTCCTCGGGAATCGGCCAGTGACTTTATCGCTTTCCGGACTTCGCGTCCACGGACTTCGCGTCCATTTTACTGCTTTCCTCGGGCTTCGGCCTAGTGACTTTACTGCTTTCCGGACTTCGCGTCCACGGACTTCGCGTCCATTTTACTGCTTTCCTCGGGCTTCGGCCTAGTGACTTTATCGCTTTCCGGACCTCGCGTCCATTTTACCGCTTTCCTCGGGCTTCGGCCTAGTGACTTTATCGCTTTCCGGACTTCGCGTCCACGGACTTCGCGTCCATTTTACTGCTTTCCTCGGGCTTCGGCCTAGTGACTTTACTGCTTTCCTCGGGTTTCGGCCTAGTGACTTTATCGCTTTCCGGACTTCGCGTCCATTTTACCGCTTTCCTCGGGTTTCGGCCTAGTGACTTTATCGCTTTCCGGACTTCGCGTCCATTTTACTGCTTTCCTCGGGCTTCGGCCTAGTGACTTTACTGCTTTCCGGACTTCGCGTCCACGGACTTCGCGTCCATTTTACTGCTTTCCTCGGGTTTCGGCCTAGTGACTTTATCGCTTTCCGGACTTCGCGTCCATTTTACCGATTTCCTCGGGCTTCGGCCTAGTGACTTTATCGCTTTCCGGACTTCGCGTCCACGGACTTCGCGTCCATTTTACTGCTTTCCTCGGGCTTCGGCCTAGTGACTTTATCGCTTTCCGGACTTCGCGTCCACGGACTTCGCGTCCATTTTACTGCTTTCCTCGGGCTTCGGCCTAGTGACTTTATCGCTTTCCGGACTTCGCGTCCACGGACTTCGCGTCCATTTTACTGCTTTCCTCGGGCTTCGGCCTAGTGACTTTACTGCTTTCCGGACTTCGCGTCCACGGACTTCGCGTCCATTTTACTGCTTTCCTCGGGCTTCGGCCTAGTGACTTTATCGCTTTCCGGACTTCGCGTCCATTTTACCGATTTCCTCGGGCTTCGGCCTAGTGACTTTATCGCTTTCCGGACTTCGCGTCCACGGACTTCGCGTCCATTTTACTGCTTTCCTCGGGCTTCGGCCTAGTGACTTTATCGCTTTCCGGACTTCGCGTCCATTTTACCGCTTTCCTCGGGCTTCGGCCTAGTGACTTTACTGCTTTCCGGACTTCGCGTCCACGGACTTCGCGTCCATTTTACTGCTTTCCTCGGGCTTCGGCCTAGTGACTTTATCGCTTTCCGGACTTCGCGTCCATTTTACCGCTTTCCTCGGGCTTCGGCCTAGTGACTTTACTGCTTTCCGGACTTCGCGTCCACGACTTCGCGTCCATTTTACTGCTTTCTCGGGCTTCGGCCTAGTGACTTTATCGCTTTCCGGACTTCGCGTCCATTTTACCGCTTTCCTCGGGCTTCGGCCTAGTGACTTTATCGCTTTCCGGACTTCGCGTCCACGGACTTCGCGTCCATTTTACTGCTTTCCTCGGGCTTCGGCCTAGTGACTTTATCGCTTTCCGGACTTCGCGTCCACGGACTTCGCGTCCATTTTACTGCTTTCCTCGGGCTTCGGCCTAGTGACTTTATCGCTTTCCGGACTTCGCGTCCATTTTACCGCTTTCCTCGGCTTCGGCCTAGTGACTTTATCGCTTTCCGACTTCGCGTCCACGGACTTCGCGTCCATTTTACTGCTTTCCTCGGGCTTCGGCCTAGTGACTTTACTGCTTTCCGGACTTCGCGTCCACGGACTTCGCGTCCATTTTACTGCTTTCCTCGGTTTCGGCCTAGTGACTTTATCGCTTTCCGGACTTCGCGTCCTTTTAACCGATTTCCTCGGCTTCGGCCTAGTGACTTTACTGCTTTCTGCGACTTCGCGTCCACGGACTTCGCGTCCATTTTTACTGCTTTCCTCGGGTTCGGCCTAGTGACTTTATCGCTTTCCGGACTTCGCGTCCATTTTACCGCTTTCCTCGGGCTTCGGCCTAGTGACTTTATCGCTTTCCGGACTTCGCGTCCACGGACTTCGCGTCCATTTTACTGCTTTCCTCGGGCTTCGGCCTAGTGACTTTACTGCTTTCCGGACTTCGCGTCCACGGACTTCGCGTCCATTTTACTGCTTTCCTCGGGCTTCGGCCTAGTGACTTTATCGCTTTCCGGACTTCGCGTCCATTTTACCGCTTTCCTCGGGCTTCGGCCTAGTGACTTTATCGCTTTCCGGACTTCGCGTCCACGGACTTCGCGTCCATTTTACTGCTTTCCTCGGGCTTCGGCCTAGTGACTTTACTGCTTTCCGGACTTCGCGTCCACGGACTTCGCGTCCATTTTACTGCTTTCCTCGGGTTTCGGCCTAGTGACTTTATCGCTTTCCGGACTTCGCGTCCATTTTACCGCTTTCCTCGGGCTTCGGCCTAGTGACTTTATCGCTTTCCGGACTTCGCGTCCATTTTACCGCTTTCCTCGGGCTTCGGCCTAGTGACTTTATCGCTTTCCGGACTTCGCGTCCACGGACTTCGCGTCCATTTTACTGCTTTCCTCGGGCTTCGGCCTAGTGACTTTATCGCTTTCCGGACTTCGCGTCCACGGACTTCGCGTCCATTTTACTGCTTTCCTCGGCTTCGGCCTAGTGACTTTATCGCTTTCCGGACTTCGCGTCCATTTTACTGCTTTCCTCGGGCTTCGGCCTAGTGACTTTATCGCTTTCCGGACTTCGCGTCCATTTTACCGCTTTCCTCGGATCGGCCTAGTGACTTTATCGCTTTCCGACTTCGCGTCCACGGACTTCGCGTCCATTTTACTGCTTTCCTCGGGCTTCGGCCTAGTGACTTTACTGCTTTCCGGACTTCGCGTCCACGGACTTCGCGTCCATTTTACTGCTTTCCTCGGGCTTCGGCCTAGTGACTTTATCGCTTTCCGGACTTCGCGTCCATTTTACCGCTTTCCTCGGGCTTCGGCCTAGTGACTTTATCGCTTTCCGGACTTCGCGTCCACGGACTTCGCGTCCATTTTACTGCTTTCCTCGGGCTTCGGCCTAGTGACTTTATGCTTTCCGGACTTCGCGTCCACGGACTTCGCGTCCATTTTACTGCTTTCCTCGGGCTTCGGCCTAGTGACTTTATCGCTTTCCGGACTTCGCGTCCATTTTTACCGCTTTCCTCGGGCTTCGGCCTAGTGACTTTTCGCTTTCCGGACTTCGCGTCCACGGACTTCGCGTCCATTTTACTGCTTTCCTCGGCTTCGGCCTAGTGACTTTTCGCTTTCCGGACTTCGCGTCCACGGACTTCGCGTCCATTTTACTGCTTTCCTCGGGCTTCGGCCTAGTGACTTTATCGCTTTCCGGACTTCGCGTCCACGGACTTCGCGTCCATTTTACTGCTTTCCTCGGGCTTCGGCCTAGTGACTTTACTGCTTTCCGGACTTCGCGTCCACGGACTTCGCGTCCATTTTACTGCTTTCCTCGGGCTTCGGCCTAGTGACTTTATCGCTTTCCGGACTTCGCGTCCATTTTACCGCTTTCCTCGGGCTTCGGCCTAGTGACTTTATCGCTTTCCGGACTTCGCGTCCACGGACTTCGCGTCCATTTTACTGCTTTCCTCGGCTTCGGCCTAGTGACTTTATCGCTTTCCGGACTTCGCGTCCATTTTACCGCTTTCCTCGGGCTTCGGCCTAGTGACTTACTCGCTTTCCGGACTTCGCGTCCACGGACTTCGCGTCCATTTTACTGCTTTCCTCGGGCTTCGGCCTAGTGACTTTATCGCTTTCCGGACTTCGCGTCCATTTTACTGCTTTCCTCGGGCTTCGGCCTAGTGACTTTATGCTTTCCGGACTTCGCGTCCACGGACTTCGCGTCCATTTTACTGCTTTCCTCGGCTTCGGCCTAGTGACTTTATCGCTTTCCGGACTTCGCGTCCATTTTACCGCTTTCCTCGGGCTTCGGCCTAGTGACTTTATCGCTTTCCGGACTTCGCGTCCACGGACTTCGCGTCCATTTTACTGCTTTCCTCGGGCTTCGGCCTAGTGACTTTATCGCTTTCCGGACTTCGCGTCCACGGACTTCGCGTCCATTTTACTGCTTTCCTCGGGCTTCGGCCTAGTGACTTTATCGCTTTCCGGACTTCGCGTCCATTTTACCGCTTTCCTCGGGCTTCGGCCTAGTGACTTTATCGCTTTCCGGACTTCGCGTCCACGGACTTCGCGTCCATTTTACTGCTTTCCTCGGGCTTCGGCCTAGTGACTTTACTGCTTTCCGGACTTCGCGTCCACGGACTTCGCGTCCATTTTACTGCTTTCCTCGGGCTTCGGCCTAGTGACTTTATCGCTTTCCGGACTTCGCGTCCATTTTACCGATTTCCTCTGGCTTCGGCCTTGTGACTTTACAGCCTTCCGGACTTCGGTTCCACGGACTTCGCGTCCATTTTACTGCTTTCCTCGGGTTTCGGCCTAGTTACTTTATCGCTTTCCGGACTTCGCGTCCACGGACTTCGCGTCCATTTTACTGCTTTCCTCGGGCTTCGGCCTAGTGACTTTATCGCTTTCCGGACTTCGCGTCCATTTTACACGCTTTCCTCGGGCTCGGCCTAGTGACTTTATCGCTTTCCGGACTTCGCGTCCACGGACTTCGCGTCCATTTTACTGCTTTCCTCGGGCTTCGGCCTAGTGACTTTATCGCTTTCCGGACTTCGCGTCCATTTTACTGCTTTCCTCGGGCTTCGGCCTAGTGACTTTATCGCTTTCCGAACTTCGCGTCCACGGACTTCGCGTCCATTTTACTGCTTTCCTCGGGCTTCGCCCTAGTGACTTTATCGCTTTCCGGACTTCGCGTCCATTTTACCGCTTTCCTCGGGCTTCGGCCTAGTGACTTTATCGCTTTCCGGACTTCGCGTCCTCGGACTTCGCGTCCATTTTACTGCTTTCCTCGGGCTTCGGCCTAGTGACTTTATCGCTTTCCGGACTTCGCGTCCACGGACTTCGCGTCCATTTTACTGCTTTCCTCGGGCTTCGGCCTAGTGACTTTATCGCTTTCCGGACTTCGCGTCCATTTTACCGCTTTCCTCGGTTCGGCCTAGTGACTTTATCGCTTTCCGGACTTCGCGTCCACGGACTTCGCGTCCATTTTACTGCTTTCCTCGGGCTTCGGCCTAGTGACTTTACTGCTTTCCGGACTTCGCGTCCACGGACTTCGCGTCCATTTTACTGCTTTCCTCGTTTCGGCCTAGTGACTTTATCGCTTTCCGGACTTCGCGTCCATTTTACCGCTTTCCTCGGGCTTCGGCCTAGTGACTTTACTGCTTTCCGGACTTCGCGTCCACGGACTTCGCGTCCATTTTACTGCTTTCCTCGGGCTTCGGCCTAGTGACTTTATCGCTTTCCGGACTTCGCGTCCACGGACTTCGCGTCCATTTTACTGCTTTCCTCGGGCTTCGGCCTAGTGACTTTATCGCTTTCCGGACTTCGCGTCCACGGACTTCGCGTCCATTTTACTGCTTTCCTCGGGCTTCGGCCTAGTGACTTTATCGCTTTCCGGACTTCGCGTCAATTTTACTGCTTTCCTCGGGCTTCGGCCTAGTGACTTTATCGCTTTCCGGACTTCGCGTCCATTTTACCGCTTTCCTCGGGAATCGGCCTAGTGACTTTATCGCTTTCCGGACTTCGCGTCCACGGACTTCGCGTCCATTTTACTGCTTTCCTCGGGCTTCGGCCTAGTGACTTTACTGCTTTCCGGACTTCGCGTCCACGGACTTCGCGTCCATTTTACTGCTTTCCTCGGGCTTCGGCCTAGTGACTTTATCGCTTTCCGGACTTCGCGTCCATTTTACCGCTTTCCTCGGGCTTCGGCCTAGTGACTTTATCGCTTTCCGGACTTCGCGTCCACGGACTTCGCGTCCATTTTACTGCTTTCCTCGGGCTTCGGCCTAGTGACTTTACTGCTTTCCGGACTTCGCGTCCACGGACTTCGCGTCCATTTTACTGCTTTCCTCGGGCTTCGGCCTAGTGACTTTATCGCTTTCCGGACTTCGCGTCCATTTTACCGCTTTCCTCGGCTTCGGCCTAGTGACTTTTCTGCTTTCCGGACTTCGCGTCCACGGACTTCGCGTCCATTTTACTCTTTCCTCGGCTTCGGCCTAGTGACTTTATCGCTTTCCGGACTTCGCGTCCACGGACTTCGCGTCCATTTTACTGCTTTCCTCGGGCTTCGGCCTAGTGACTTATCGCTTTCCGGACTTCGCGTCCACGGACTTCGCGTCCATTTTACTGCTTTCCTCGGGCTTCGGCCTAGTGACTTTACTGCTTTCCGGACTTCGCGTCCACGGACTTCGCGTCCATTTTACTGCTTTCCTCGGGCTTCGGCCTAGTGACTTTATCGCTTTCCGGACTTCGCGTCCATTTTACCGCTTTCCTCGGGCTTCGGCCTAGTGACTTTATCGCTTTCCGGACTTCGCGTCCACGGACTTCGCGTCCATTTTACTGCTTTCCTCGGGCTTCGGCCTAGTGACTTTATCGCTTTCCGGACTTCGCGTCCATTTTACCGCTTTCCTCGGGCTTCGGCCTAGTGACTTTATCGCTTTCCGGACTTCGCGTCCACGGACTTCGCGTCCATTTTACTGCTTTCCTCGGGCTTCGGCCTAGTGACTTTATCGCTTTCCGCTTCCACGGACTTCGCGTCCATTTTACTGCTTTCCTCGGGCTTCGGCCTAGTGACTTTAGCTTTCCGGACTTCGCGTCCACGGACTTCGCGTCCATTTTACTGCTTTCCTCGGGCTTCGGCCTAGTGACTTTATCGCTTTCCGGACTTCGCGTCCATTTTACCGCTTTCCTCGGGCTTCGGCCTAGTGACTTTTCGCTTTCCGGACTTCGCGTCCACGGACTTCGCGTCCATTTTACTGCTTTCCTCGGGCTTCGGCCTAGTGACTTTATCGCTTTCCGGACTTCGCGTCCACGGACTTCGCGTCCATTTTACTGCTTTCCTCGGGCTTCGGCCTAGTGACTTTATCGCTTTCCGGACTTCGCGTCCACGGACTTCGCGTCCATTTTACTGCTTTCCTCGGCTTCGGCCTAGTGACTTTATGCTTTCCGGACTTCGCGTCCACGGACTTCGCGTCCATTTTACTGCTTTCCTCGGGCTTCGGCCTAGTGACTTTATCGCTTTCCCGACTTCGCGTCCATTTTACTGCTTTCCTCGGGCTTCGGCCTAGTGACTTTATCGCTTTCCGGACTTCGCGTCCACGGACTTCGCGTCCATTTTACTGCTTTCCTCGGGTTCGGCCTAGTGACTTTATCGCTTTCCGGACTTCGCGTCCACGGACTTCGCGTCCATTTTACTGCTTTCCTCGGGCTTCGGCCTAGTGACTTTATCGCTTTCCGGACTTCGCGTCCACGGACTTCGCGTCCATTTTACTGCTTTCCTCGGGCTTCGGCCTAGTGACTTTATCGCTTTCCGGACTTCGCGTCCATTTTACCGCTTTCCTCGGGCTTCGGCCTAGTGACTTTACTCGCTTTCCGGACTTCGCGTCCACGGACTTCGCGTCCATTTTACTCTTTCCTCGGGTTCGGCCTAGTGACTTTATCGCTTTCCGACTTCGCGTCCACGGACTTCGCGTCCATTTTACTGCTTTCCTCGGGCTTCGGCCTAGTGACTTTATCGCTTTCCGGACTTCGCGTCCACGGACTTCGCGTCCATTTTACTGCTTTCCTCGGGCTTCGGCCTAGTGACTTTATCGCTTTCCGGACTTCGCGTCCATTTTACTGCTTTTCTCGGGCTTCGGCCTAGTGACTTTATCGCTTTCCGGACTTCGCGTCCATTTTACCGCTTTCCTCGGGAATCGGCCAAGTGACTTTATCGCTTTCCGGACTTCGCGTCCACGGACTTCGCGTCCATTTTACTGCTTTCCTCGGGCTTCGGCCTAGTGACTTTACTGCTTTCCGGACTTCGCGTCCACGGACTTCGCGTCCATTTTACTGCTTTCCTCGGGCTTCGGCCTAGTGACTTTATCGCTTTCCGGACTTCGCGTCCATTTTACCGCTTTCCTCGGGCTTCGGCCTAGTGACTTTATCGCTTTCCGGACTTCGCGTCCACGGACTTCGCGTCCATTTTACTGCTTTCCTCGGGCTTCGGCCTAGTGACTTTACTGCTTTCCGGACTTCGCGTCCACGGACTTCGCGTCCATTTTACTGCTTTCCTCGGGTTCGGCCTAGTGACTTTATCGCTTTCCGGACTTCGCGTCCATTTTACCGCTTTCCTCGGCTTCGGCCTAGTGACTTTTCGCTTTCCGGACTTCGCGTCCACGGACTTCGCGTCCATTTTACTGCTTTCCTCGGGCTTCGGCCTAGTGACTTTATCGCTTTCCGGACTTCGCGTCCACGGACTTCGCGTCCATTTTACTGCTTTCCTCGGCTTCGGCTAGTGACTTTATCGCTTTCCGGACTTCGCGTCCACGGACTTCGCGTCCATTTTACTGCTTTCCTCGGGCTTCGGCCTAGTGACTTTACTGCTTTCCGGACTTCGCGTCCACGGACTTCGCGTCCATTTTACTGCTTTCCTCGGGCTTCGGCCTAGTGACTTTATCGCTTTCCGGACTTCGCGTCCATTTTACCGCTTTCCTCGGGCTTCGGCCTAGTGACTTTATCGCTTTCCGGACTTCGCGTCCACGGACTTCGCGTCCATTTTACTGCTTTCCTCGGGCTTCGGCCTAGTGACTTTATCGCTTTCCGGACTTCGCGTCCATTTTACCGCTTTCCTCGGGCTTCGGCCTAGTGACTTTATCGCTTTCCGGACTTCGCGTCCACGGACTTCGCGTCCATTTTACTGCTTTCCTCGGGCTTCGGCCTAGTGACTTTATCGCTTTCCGGACTTCGCGTCCATTTTACCGATTTCCTCGGGCTTCGGCCTAGTGACTTTACTGCTTTCCGGACTTCGTGTCCACGGACTTCGCGTCCATTTTACTGCTTTCCTCGGGCTTCGGCCTAGTGACTTTATCGCTTTCCGGACTTCACGTCCATTTTACCGATTTCCTCGGGCTTCGGCCTAGTGACTTTATCGCTTTCCGGACTTCGCATCCACGGATTTCGCGTCCATTTTACTGCTTTTCTCGGGCTTCGGCCTAGTGACTTTATCGCTTTCCGGACTTCGCGTCCACGGACTTCGCGTCCATTTTACTGCTTTCCTCGGGCTTCGGCCTAGTGACTTTATCGCTTTCCGGACTTCGCGTCCATTTTACCGCTTTCCTCGGGCTTCGGCCTAGTGACTTTATCGCTTTCCGGACTTCGCGTCCACGGACTTCGCGTCCATTTTACTGCTTTCCTCGGGCTTCGGCCTAGTGACTTTACTGCTTTCCGGACTTCGCGTCCACGGACTTCGCGTCCATTTTACTGCTTTCCTCGGGTTTCGGCCTAGTGACTTTATCGCTTTCCGGACTTCGCGTCCATTTTACCGCTTTCCTCGGGCTTCGGCCTAGTGACTTTACTGCTTTCCGGACTTCGCGTCCACGGACTTCGCGTCCATTTTACTGCTTTCCTCGGGTTTCGGCCTAGTGACTTTATCGCTTTCCGGACTTCGCGTCCACGGACTTCGCGGCCATTTTACTGCTTTCCTCGGGCTTCGGCCTAGTGACTTTATCGCTTTCCGGACTTCGCGTCCACGGACTTCGCGTCTATTTTACTGCTTTCCTCGGGTTTCGGCCTAGTGACTTTATCGCTTTCCGGACTTCGCGTCCATTTTACCGCTTTTCTCGGGCTTCGGCCTAGTGACTTTATCGCTTTCCGGACTTCGCGTCCATTTTACCGCTTTCCTCGGGCTTCGGCCTAGTGACTTTATCGCTTTCCGGACTTCGCGTCCACGGACTTCGCGTCCATTTTACTGCTTTCCTCGGGCTTCGGCCTAGTGACTTTACTGCTTTCCGGACTTCGCGTCCACGGACTTCGCGTCCATTTTACTGCTTTCCTCGGGCTTCGGCCTAGTGACTTTATCGCTTTCCGGACTTCGCGTCCATTTTACCGCTTTCCTCGGGCTTCGGCCTAGTGACTTTATCGCTTTCCGGACTTCGCGTCCACGGACTTCGCGTCCATTTTACTGCTTTCCTCGGGCTTCGGCCTAGTGACTTTACTGCTTTCCGGACTTCGCGTCCACGGACTTCGCGTCCATTTTACTGCTTTCCTCGGGCTTCGGCCTAGTGACTTTATCGCTTTCCGGACTTCGCGTCCATTTTACCGATTTCCTCGGGCTTCGGCCTAGTGACTTTACTGCTTTCCGGACTTCGCGTCCACGGACTTCGCGTCCATTTTACCGCTTTCCTTTGGGTTCGGCCTAGTGACTTTATCGCATTCCGGACTTCGCGTCCACGTTCTTCGCGGCCATTTTACTGCTTTCCTCGGGCTTCGGCCTAGTGACTTTATCGCATTCCGGACTTCGCGTCCACGGACTTCGCGTCCATTTTACTGCTTTCCTCGGGCTTCGGCCTAGTGACTTTACTGCTTTCCGGACTTCGCGTCCACGGACTTCGCGTCCATTTTACTGCTTTCCTCGGGCTTCGGCCTAGTGACTTTATCGCTTTCCGGACTTCGCGTCCATTTTACCGATTTCCTCGGGAATCGGCCTAGTGACTTTATCGCTTTCCGGACTTCGCGTCCACGGACTTCGCGTCCATTTTACGGCTTTCCTCGGGCTTCGGCCTAGTGACTTTATCGCTTTCCGGACTTCGCGTCCATTTTACCGATTTCCTCGGGCTTCGGCCTAGTGACTTTATCGCTTTCCGGACTTCGCGTCCACGGACTTCGCGTCCATTTTACTGCTTTCCTCGGGCTTCGGCCTAGTGACTTTACGCTTTCCGGACTTCGCGTCCATTTTACCGCTTTCCTCGGGCTTCGGCCTAGTGACTTTACGCTTTCCGGACTTCGCGTCCACGGACTTCGCGTCCATTTTACTGCTTTCCTCGGCTTCGGCCTAGTGACTTTATCGCTTTCCGGACTTCGCGTCCATTTTACCGCTTTCCTCGGGCTTCGGCCTAGTGACTTTATCGCTTTCCGGACTTCGCGTCCACGGACTTCGCGTCCATTTTACTGCTTTCCTCGGGCTTCGGCCTAGTGACTTTCTGCTTTCCGGACTTCGCGTCCACGGACTTCGCGTCCATTTTACTGCTTTCCTCGGGCTTCGGCCTAGTGACTTTATCGCTTTCCGGACTCGCGTCCATTTTACCGCTTTCCTCGGGCTTCGGCCTAGTGACTTTATCGCTTTCCGGACTTCGCGTCCACGGACTTCGCGTCCATTTTACTGATTTCCTCGGGCTTCGGCCTAGTGACTTTACTGCTTTCCGGACTTCGCGTCCACGGACTTCGCGTCCATTTTACTGCTTTCCTCGGGTTTCGGCCTAGTGACTTTATCGCTTTCCGGACTTCGCGTCCATTTTACCGCTTTCCTCGGGCTTCGGCCTAGTGACTTTACTGCTTTCCGGACTTCGCGTCCATTTTACCGCTTTCCTCGGGCTTCGGCCTAGTGACTTTATCGCTTTCCGGACTTCGCGTCCACGGACTTCGCGTCCATTTTACTGCTTTCCTCGGGCTTCGGCCTAGTGACTTTATCGCTTTCCGGACTTCGCGTCCACGGACTTCGCGTCCATTTTACTGCTTTCCTCGGGCTTCGACCTAGTGACTTTATCGCTTTCCGGACTTCGCGTCAATTTTACTGCTTTTCTCGGGCTTCGGCCTAGTGACTTTATCGCTTTCCGGACTTCGCGTCCATTTTACCGCTTTCCTCGGGCTTCGGCCTAGTGACTTTATCGCTTTCCGGACTTCGCGTCCACGGACTTCGCGTCCATTTTACTGCTTTCCTCGGGCTTCGGCCTAGTGACTTTACTGCTTTCCGGACTTCGCGTCCACGGACTTCGCGTCCATTTTACTGCTTTCCTCGGGCTTCGGCCTAGTGACTTTATCGCTTTCCGGACTTCGCGTCCATTTTACCGCTTTCCTCGGGCTTCGGCCTAGTGACTTTATCGCTTTCCGGACTTCGCGTCCACGGACTTCGCGTCCATTTTACTGCTTTCCTCGGGCTTCGGCCTAGTGACTTTATCGCTTTCCGGACTTCGCGTCCACGGACTTCGCGTCCATTTTACTGCTTTTCTCGGGGTTCGGCCTAGTGACTTTATCGCTTTCCGGACTTCGCGTCCATTTTACCGCTTTCCTCGGGCTTCGGCATAGTGACTTTATCGCTTTCCGGACTTCGCGTCCACGGACTTCGCGTCCATTTTACTGCTTTCCTCGGGCTTCGGCCTAGTGACTTTATCGCTTTTCGGACTTCGCGTCCACGGACTTCGCGTCCATTTTACTGCTTTTCTTGGGCTTCGGCCTAGTGACTTTATCGCTTTCCGACTTCGCGTCCACGGACTTCGCGTCCATTTTACTGCTTTCCTCGGCTTCGGCCTAGTGACTTTATCGCTTTCCGGACTTCGCGTCCACGGACTTCGCGTCCATTTTACTGCTTTCCTCGGGCTTCGGCCTAGTGACTTTATCGCTTTCCGGACTTCGCGTCCATTTTACCGCTTTCCTCGGCTTCGGCCTAGTGACTTATCGCTTTCCGGACTTCGCGTCCACGGACTTCGCGTCCATTTTACTGCTTTCCTCGGGCTTTCGGCCTAGTGACTTTATCGCTTTCCGGACTTCGCGTCCATTTTACCATTTCCTCGGGCTTCGGCCTAGTGACTTTACTGCTTTCCGGACTTCGCGTCCACGGACTTCGCGTCCATTTTACTGCTTTCCTCGGGCTTCGGCCTAGTGACTTTATCGCTTTCCGGACTTCGCGTCCATTTTACCGCTTTCCTCGGGCTTCGGCCTAGTGACTTTACTGCTTTCCGGACTTCGCGTCCACGACTTCGCGTCCATTTTACTGCTTTCTCGGGCTTCGGCCTAGTGACTTTATCGCTTTCCGGACTTCGCGTCCATTTTACCGCTTTCCTCGGGCTCGGCCTAGTGACTTTATCGCTTTCCGGACTTCGCGTCCACGGACTTCGCGTCCATTTTACTGCTTTCCTCGGGCTTCGGCCTAGTGACTTTACTGCTTTCCGGACTTCGCGTCCACGGACTTCGCGTCCATTTTACTGCTTTCCTCGGGCTTCGGCCTAGTGACTTTATCGCTTTCCGGACTTCGCGTCCATTTTACCGCTTTCCTCGGGCTTCGGCCTAGTGACTTTATCGCTTTCCGGACTTCGCGTCCACGGACTTCGCGTCCATTTTACTGCTTTCCTCGGGCTTCGGCCTAGTGACTTTACTGCTTTCCGGACTTCGCGTCCACGGACTTCGCGTCCATTTTACTGCTTTCCTCGGGTTTCGGCCTAGTGACTTTATCGCTTTCCGGACTTCGCGTCCATTTTACCGATTTCCTCGGGCTTCGGCCTAGTGACTTTACTGCTTTCCGGACTTCGCGTCCATTTTACCGCTTTCCTTTGGGTTCGGCCTAGTGACTTTATCGCATTCCGGACTTCGCGTCCACGTACTTCGCGGCCATTTTACTGCTTTCCTCGGGCTTCGGCCTAGTGACTTTATCGCTTTCCGGACTTCGCGTCCACGGACTTCGCGTCCATTTTACTGCTTTCCTCGGGCTTCGGCCTAGTGACTTTATCGCTTTCCGGACTTCGCGTCCATTTTACTGCTTTCCTCGGGCTTCGGCCTAGTGACTTTATCGCTTTCCGGACTTCGCGTCCATTTTACCGCTTTCCTCTGGATTCGGCCTAGTGACTTTATCGCTTTCCGGACTTCGCGTCCACGGACTTCGCGTCCATTTTACTGCTTTCCTCGGGCTTCGGCCTAGTGACTTTACTGCTTTCCGGACTTCGCGTCCACGGACTTCGCGTCCATTTTACTGCTTTCCTCGGGCTTCGGCCTAGTGACTTTATCGCTTTCCGACTTCGCGTCCATTTTACCGCTTTCCTCGGCTTCGCCTAGTGACTTTATCGCTTTCCGGACTTCGCGTCCACGGACTTCGCGTCCATTTTACTGCTTTCCTCGGGCTTCGGCCTAGTGACTTTATGCTTTCCGGACTTCGCGTCCACGGACTTCGCGTCCATTTTACTGCTTTCCTCGGGTTCGGCCTAGTGACTTTATCGCTTTCCGGACTTCGCGTCCATTTTACCGATTTTCCTCGGGCTTCGGCTAGTGACTTTACTGCTTTCCGGACTTCGCGTCCACGGACTTCGCGTCCATTTTACCTCTTCCTCGGGCTTCGGCCTAGTGACTTTATCGCTTTCCGGACTTCGCGTCCACGTTCTTCGCGTCCATTTTACTGCTTTCCTCGGGCTTCGGCCTAGTGACTTTATCGCTTTCCGGACTTCGCGTCCACGGACTTCGCGTCCATTTCTGCTTTCCTCGGGCTTCGGCCTAGTGACTTGCTTTCGCTTTCCGGACTTCGCGTCCACGGACTTCGCGTCCATTTTACTGCTTTCCTCGGGCTTCGGCCTAGTGACTTTATCGCTTTCCGGACTTCGCGTCCATTTTACCGCTTTCCTCGGGCTTCGGCCTAGTGACTTTATCGCTTTCCGGACTTCGCGTCCACGGACTTCGCGTCCATTTTACTGCTTTCCTCGGGCTTCGGCCTAGTGACTTTATCGCTTTCCGGACTTCGCGTCCATTTTACCGCTTTCCTCGGGCTTCGGCCTAGTGACTTTATCGCTTTCCGGACTTCGCGTCCACGGACTTCGCGTCCATTTTACTGCTTTCCTCGGGCTTCGGCCTAGTGACTTTATCGCTTTCCGGACTTCGCGTTCATTTTACCGATTTCCTCGGGCTTCGGCCTAGTGACTTTACTGCTTTCCGGACTTCGCGTCCACGGACTTCGCGTCCATTTTACTGCTTTTCTCGGGCTTCGGCCTAGTGACTTTATCGCTTTCCGGACTTCGCGTCCATTTTACCGCTTTCCTCGGGCTTCGGCCTAGTGACTTTATCGCTTTCCGGACTTCGCGTCCACGGACTTCGCGTCCATTTTACTGCTTTCCTCGGGCTTCGGCCTAGTGACTTTACTGCTTTCCGGACTTCGCGTCCACGGACTTCGCGTCCATTTTACTGCTTTCCTCGGCTTTCGGCCTAGTGACTTTATCGCTTTCCGGACTTCGCGTCTATTTTACTGCTTTCCTCGGGCTTCGGCCTAGTGACTTTACTGCTTTCAGGACTTCGCGTCCACGGACTTCGCGTCCATTTTACTGCTTTTCTCGGGCTTCGGCCTTGTGACTTTATCGCTTTCCGGACTTCGCGCCCATTTTACCGCTTTCCCCGGGCTTCGGCCTATGTAACTTTACTGCTTTCCGGACTTCGCGTCCACGGACTTTGCGTCCATTTTACTGCTTTTCTCGGGCTTCGGCCTAGTGACTTTACTGCTTTCTGGACTTCGCGTCCACGGACTTCGCGTCCATTTTACTGCTTTCCTCGGGCTTCGGCCTAGTGACTTTATCGCTTTCCGGACTTCGCGTCCATTTTACCGCTTTCCTCGGGCTTCGGCCTAGTGACTTTATCGCTTTCCGGACTTCGCGTCCACGGACTTGGCGTCCATTTTACTGCTTTCCTCGGGCTTCGGCCTAGTGACTTTACTGCTTTCCGGACTTCGCGTCCACGGACTTCGCGTCCATTTTACTGCTTTCCTCGGCTTCGGCCTAGTGACTTTATCGCTTTCCGACTTCGCGTCCATTTTACCGCTTTCCTCGGGCTTCGGCCTAGTGACTTTACTGCTTCCCGACTTCGCGTCCACGACTTCGCGTCCATTTTCCGCTTTCCTCGGGTTCGGCCTAGTGACTTTATCGCTTTCCGGACTTCGCGTCCACGGACTTCGCGTCCATTTTACTGCTTTCCTCGGGCTTCGGCCTAGTGACTTTATCGCTTTCCGGACTTCGCGTCCACGGACTTCGCGTCCATTTTACTGCTTTCCTCGGGTTCGGCCTAGTGACTTTATCGCTTTCCGGACTTCGCGTCCATTTTACTGCTTTTCTCGGGTCGTGGCTTCGGCCTAGTGACTTTATCGCTTTCCGGACTTCGCGTCCATTTTACCGCTTTCCTCGGGCTTCGGCCTAGTGACTTTATCGCTTTCCGGACTTCGCGTCCACGGACTTCGCGTCCATTTTACTGCTTTCCTCGGCTTCGGCCTAGTGACTTTATGCTTTCCGGACTTCGCGTCCACGGACTTCGCGTCCATTTTACTGCTTTCCTCGGGCTTCGGCCTAGTGACTTTATCGCTTTCCGGACTTCGCGTCCATTTTACCGCTTTCCTCGGGCTTCGGCCTAGTGACTTTATCGCTTTCCGGACTTCGCGTCCACGGACTTCGCGTCCATTTTACTGCTTTCCTCGGGCTTCGGCCTAGTGACTTTATCGCTTTCCGGACTTCGCGTCCACGGACTTCGCGTCCATTTTACTGCTTTCCTCGGGCTTCGGCCTAGTGACTTTATCGCTTTCCGGACCTCGCGTCCATTTTACCGCTTTCCTCGGCTTCGGCCTAGTGACTTTACGCTTTCCGGACTTCGCGTCCACGGACTTCGCGTCCATTTTACTGCTTTCCTCGGGCTTCGGCCTAGTGACTTTATCGCTTTCCGGACTTCGCGTCCACGTACTTCGCGTCCATTTTACTGCTTTCCTCGGGCTTCGGCCTAGTGACTTTATCGCTTTCCGGACTTCGCGTCCACGGACTTCGCGTCCATTTTACTGCTTTCCTCGGGTTTCGGCCTAGTGACTTTATCGCTTTCCGGACTTCGTCGTCCATTTTACTGCTTTTCTCGGGCTTCGGCCTAGTGACTTTATCGCTTTCCGGACTTCGCGTCCATTTTACGCTTTCCTCGGGAATCGCCTAGTGACTTTATCCTTTCCGACTTTCGCTTCCACGGACTTCGCGTCCATTTTTACTGCTTTCCTCGGGCTTCGGCCTAGTGACTTTATCGCTTTCCGGACTTCGCGTCCACGGACTTCGCGTCCATTTTACTGCTTTCCTCGGGCTTCGGCCTAGTGACTTTACTGCTTTCCGACTTCGCGTCCACGGACTTCGCGTCCATTTTACTGCTTTCCTCGGGCTTCGGCCTAGTGACTTTATCGCTTTCCGGACTTCGCGTCCATTTTACATTTCCTCGGGCTTCGGCCTAGTGACTTTACTGCTTTCCGGACTTCGCGTCCACGGACTTCGCGTCCATTTTACTGCTTTCCTCGGGCTTCGGCCTAGTGACTTTATCGCTTTCCGGACTTCGCGTCCATTTTACCGCTTTCCTCGGGCTTCGGCCTAGTGACTTATCGCTTTCCGGACTTCGCGTCCACGGACTTCGCGTCCATTTTACTGCTTTCCTCGGGCTTCGGCCTAGTGACTTTACTGCTTTCCGGACTTCGCGTCCACGGACTTCGCGTCCATTTTACTGCTTTCCTCGGGCTTCGGCCTAGTGACTTTATCGCTTTCCGGACTTCGCGTCCATTTTACCGATTTCCTCGGGCTTCGGCCTAGTGACTTTATCGCTTTCCGGACTTCGCATCCACGGACTTCGCGTCCATTTTACTGCTTTTCTCGGGCTTCGGCCTAGTGACTTTATCGCTTTCCGGACTTCGCGTCCATTTTACCGCTTTCCTCGGGCTTCGGCCTAGTGACTTTATCGCTTTCCGGACTTCGCGTCCCGACTCGCGTCCATTTTACTGCTTTCCTCGGGCTTCGGCCTAGTGACTTTACTGCTTTCCGGACTTCGCGTCACTACTTCGCGTCCATTTTACGGCTTTCCTCGGGCTTCGGCCTAGTGACTTTATCGCTTTCCGGACTTCGCGTCCATTTTACTGCTTTCCTCGGCTTCGGCCTAGTGACTTTATCGCTTTCCGGACTTCGCGTCCACGGACTTCGCGTCCTTTTACTGCTTTCCTCGGCTTCGGCCTAGTGACTTTACTGCTTTCCGGACTTCGCGTCACGGACTTCGCGTCCATTTTACTGCTTTCCTCGGCTTCGGCCTAGTGACTTTATCGCTTTCCGGACTTCGCGTCCATTTTACCGATTTCCTCGGGCTTCGGCCTAGTGACTTTACTGCTTTCCGGACTTCGCGTCCACGGACTTCGCGTCCATTTTACCGCTTTCCTTTGGGTTCGGCCTAGTGACTTTATCGCTTTCCGGACTTCGCGTCCACGTACTTCGCGTCCATTTTACTGCTTTCCTCGGGCTTCGGCCTAGTGACTTTATCGCTTTCCGGACTTCGCGTCCACGGACTTCGCGTCCATTTTACTGCTTTCCTCGGTTTCGGCCTAGTGACTTTATCGCTTTCCGGACTTCGCGTCCATTTTTTACTGCTTTTCTCGGGCTTCGGCCTAGTGACTTTATCGCTTTCCGGACTTCGCGTCCATTTTACCGCTTTCCTCGGCTCGGCCTAGTGACTTTATCGCTTTCCGGACTTCGCGTCCACGGACTTCGCGTCCATTTTACTGCTTTCCTCGGGCTTCGGCCTAGTGACTTTACTGCTTTCCGGACTTCGCGTCCACGGACTTCGCGTCCATTTTACGGCTTTCCTCGGGGTTCGGCCTAGTGACTTTATCGCTTTCCGGACTTCGCGTCCATTTTACCGCTTTCCTCGGGCTTCGGCCTAGTGACTTTATCGCTTTCCGGACTTCGCGTCCACGGACTTCGCGTCCATTTTACTGCTTTCCTCGGGCTTCGGCCTAGTGACTTTACTGCTTTCCGGACTTCGCGTCCACGGACTTCGCGTCCATTTTACTGCTTTCCTCGGGCTTCGGCCTAGTGACTTTATCGCTTTCCGGACTTCGCGTCCATTTTACCGATTTCCTCGGGCTTCGGCCTAGTGACTTTACTGCTTTCCGGACTTCGCGTCCACGGACTTCGCGTCCATTTTACCGCTTTCCTCGGGCTTCGGCCTAGTGACTTTATCGCTTTCCGGACTTCGCGTCCACGGACTTCGCGTCCATTTTACTGCTTTCCTCGGGCTTCGGCCTAGTGACTTTATCGCTTTCTGGACTTCGCGTCCACGGACTTCGCGTCCATTTTACTGCTTTCCTCGGGCTTCGGCCTAGTGACTTTATCGCTTTTTCCGGACTTCGCGTCCATTTTACTGCTTTCCTCGGGCTTCGGCCTAGTGACTTTATCGCTTTCCGGACTTCGCGTCCATTTTACCGCTTTCCTCGGGCTTCGGCCTAGTGACTTTATCGCTTTCCGGACTTCGCGTCCACGGACTTCGCGTCCATTTTACTGCTTTCCTCGGGCTTCGGCCAAGTGACTTTACTGCTTTCCGGACTTCGCGTCCACGGACTTCGCGTCCATTTTACTGCTTTCCTCGGGCTTCGGCCTAGTGACTTTATCGCTTTCCGGACTTCGCGTCCACGGACTTCGCGTCCATTTTACTGCTTTCCTCGGGCTTCGGCCTAGTGACTTTACTGCTTTCCGGACTTCGCGTCCACGGACTTCGCGTCCATTTTACTGCTTTCCTCGGGCTTCGGCCTAGTGACTTTATCGCTTTCCGGACTTCGCGTCCATTTTTTTTTACTGCTTTCCTCGGGCTTCGGCCTAGTGACTTTACTGCTTTCCGGACTTCGCGTCCACGGACTTCGCGTCTTTTACTGCTTTCCTCGGGTTTCGGCCTAGTGACTTTATCGCTTTCCGGACTTCGCGTCCACGGACTTCGCGTCCATTTACTGCTTTCCTCGGGCTTCGGCCTAGTGACTTTTCGCTTTCCGGACTTCGCGTCCACGGACTTCGCGTCCATTTTACTGCTTTCCTCGGGCTTCGGCCTAGTGACTTTACTGCTTTCCGGACTTCGCGTCCACGGACTTCGCGTCCATTTTACTGCTTTCCTCGGGCTTCGGCCTAGTGACTTTATCGCTTTCCGGACTTCGCGTCCATTTTACCGCTTTCCTCGGGCTTCGGCCTAGTGACTTTATCGCTTTCCGGACTTCGCGTCCACGGACTTCGCGTCCATTTTACTGCTTTCCTCGGGCTTCGGCCTAGTGACTTTATCGCTTTCCGGACTTCGCGTCCATTTTACCGATTTCCTCGGGCTTCGGCCTAGTGACTTTACTGCTTTCCGGACTTCGCGTCCACGGACTTCGCGTCCATTTTACTGCTTTCCTCGGGCTTCGGCCTAGTGACTTTATCGCTTTCCGGACTTCGCGTCCATTTTACCGATTTCCTCGGGCTTCGGCCTAGTGACTTTACTGCTTTCTGGACTTCGCGTCCACGGACTTCGCGTCAATTTTACTGCTTTTCTCGGGCTTCGGCCTAGTGACTTTATCGCTTTCCACTTCGTCTCGCGTCCATTTTACCGCTTTCCTCGGGAATCGGCCTAGTGACTTTATCGCTTTCCGGACTTCGCGTCCACGGACTTCGCGTCCATTTTACTGCTTTCCTCGGGCTTCGGCCTAGTGACTTTATCGCTTTCCGGACTTCGCGTCCATTTTACTGCTTTCCTCGGGCTTCGGCCTAGTGACTTTATCGCTTTCCGGACTTCGCGTCCATTTTACCGCTTTCCTCGGGCTTCGGCCTAGTGACTTTATCGCTTTCCGGACTTCGCGTCCACGGACTTCGCGTCCATTTTACTGCTTTCCTCGGGCTTCGGCCTAGTGACTTTACTGCTTTCCGGACTTCGCGTCCACGGACTTCGCGTCCATTTTACTGCTTTCCTCGGGTTTCGGCCTAGTGACTTTATCGCTTTCCGGACTTCGCGTCCATTTTACCGCTTTCCTCGGGCTTCGGCCTAGTGACTTTATCGCTTTCCGGACTTCGCGTCCACGGACTTCGCGTCCATTTTACCGCTTTCCTCGGGATTCGGCCTAGTGACTTTATCGCTTTCCGGACTTCGCGTCCACGGACTTCGCGTCCATTTTACTGCTTTCCTCGGGCTTCGGCCTAGTGACTTTATCGCTTTCCGGACTTCGCGTCCACGGACTTCGCGTCCATTTTACTGCTTTCCTCGGGCTTCGGCCTAGTGACTTTATCGCTTTCCGGACTTCGCGTCCATTTTACCGCTTTCCTCGGGCTTCGGCCTAGTGACTTTAGCTTTCCGGACTTCGCGTCCACGGACTTCGCGTCCATTTTACTGCTTTCCTCGGGCTTCGGCCTAGTGACTTTATCGCTTTCCGGACTTCGCGTCCATTTTACCGCTTTCCTCGGCTTCGGCCTAGTGACTTTACGCTTTCCGGACTTCGCGTCCACGGACTTCGCGTCCATTTTACTGCTTTCCTCGGCTTCGGCCTAGTGACTTTATCGCTTTCCGGACTTCGCGTCCATTTTACCGCTTTCCTCGGGCTTCGGCCTAGTGACTTTATCGCTTTCCGGACTTCGCGTCCACGGACTTCGCGTCCATTTTACTGCTTTCCTCGGGCTTCGGCCTAGTGACTTTACTGCTTTCCGGACTTCGCGTCCACGGACTTCGCGTCCATTTTACTGCTTTCCTCGGGCTTCGGCCTAGTGACTTTATCGCTTTCCGGACTTCGCGTCCATTTTACCGCTTTCCTCGGGCTTCGGCCTAGTGACTTTATCGCTTTCCGGACTTCGCGTCCACGGACTTCGCGTCCATTTTACTGCTTTCCTCGGGCTTCGGCCTAGTGACTTTACTGCTTTCCGGACTTCGCGTCCACGGACTTCGCGTCCATTTTACTGCTTTTCCTCGGGTTTCGGCCTAGTGACTTTATCGCTTTCCGGACTTCGCGTCCATTTTACCGATTTCCTCGGGCTTCGGCCTAGTGACTTTCTGCTTTCCGGACTTCGCGTCCACGGACTTCGCGTCCATTTTACTGCTTTCCTCGGGTTCGGCCTAGTGACTTTATCGCTTCCGGACTTCGCGTCCACGGACTTCGCGTCCATTTTACTGCTTTCCTCGGGCTTCGGCCTAGTGACTTTATCGCTTTCCGGACTTCGCGTCCACGGACTTCGCGTCCATTTTACTGCTTTCCTCGGGCTTCGGCCTAGTGACTTTATCGCTTTCCGGACTTCGCGTCCATTTTTACTGCTTTCCTCTCGGCTTCGGCCTAGTGACTTTATCGCTTTCCGGACTTCGCGTCCACGACTTCGCGTCCATTTTACTGCTTTCCTCGGGCTTCGGCCTAGTGACTTTATCGCTTTCCGGACTTCGCGTCCATTTTACCGCTTTCCTCGGGCTTCGGCCTAGTGACTTTATCGCTTTCCGGACTTCGCGTCCACGGACTTCGCGTCCATTTTACTGCTTTCCTCGGGCTTCGGCCTAGTGACTTTATCGCTTTCCGGACTTCGCGTCCACGGACTTCGCGTCCATTTTACTGCTTTCCTCGGGCTTCGGCCTAGTGACTTTATCGCTTTCCGGACTTCGCGTCCATTTTACCGCTTTCCTCGGGCTTCGGCCTAGTGACTTTACTGCTTTCCGGACTTCGCGTCCACGGACTTCGCGTCCATTTTACTGCTTTCCTCGGGTTCGGCCTAGTGACTTTATCGCTTCCGACTTGCGTCCACTTCGCGTCGTCCATTTTATGCTTTCCTCGGGCTTCGGCCTAGTGACTTTATCGCTTTCCGGACTTCGCGTCCACGGACTTCGCGTCCATTTTACTGCTTTCCTCGGGCTTCGGCCTAGTGACTTTACTGCTTTCCGGACTTCGCGTCCACGGACTTCGCGTCCATTTTACTGCTTTCCTCGGGCTTCGGCCTAGTGACTTTATCGCTTTCCGGACTTCGCGTCCATTTTACCGCTTTCCTCGGGCTTCGGCCTAGTGACTTTATCGCTTTCCGGACTTCGCGTCCTCGGACTTCGCGTCCATTTTACTGCTTTCCTCGGGCTTCGGCCTAGTGACTTTATCGCTTTCCGGACTTCGCGTCCATTTTACCGCTTTCCTCGGGCTTCGGCCTAGTGACTTTATCGCTTTCCGGACTTCGCGTCCACGGACTTCGCGTCCATTTTACTGCTTTCCTCGGGCTTCGGCCTAGTGACTTTATGCTTTCCGGACTTCGCGTCCACGGACTTCGCGTCCATTTTACTGCTTTCCTCGGGCTTCGGCCTAGTGACTTTATCGCTTTCCGGACTTCGCGTCCACGGACTTCGCGTCCATTTTACTGCTTTCCTCGGGCTTCGGCCTAGTGACTTTATCGCTTTCCGGACTTCGCGTCCACGGACTTCGCGTCCATTTTACTGCTTTCCTCGGGCTTCGGCCTAGTGACTTTACTGCTTTCCGGACTTCGCGTCCATTTTACTGCTTTTCTCGGGCTTCGGCCTAGTGACTTTATCGCTTTCCGGACTTCGTGTCCATTTTACCGCTTTCCTCGGGCTTCGGCCTAGTGACTTTATCGCTTTCCGGACTTCGCGTCCACGGACTTCGCGTCCATTTTACTGCTTTCCTCGGGCT
Organism: Punica granatum; assembly: GCF_007655135.1. NCBI lineage: Eukaryota > Viridiplantae > Streptophyta > Magnoliopsida > Myrtales > Lythraceae > Punica > Punica granatum. The sequence goes on from NW_022204176.1 coordinate 32,367, forward strand.
TCGGCCTAGTGACTTTACTGCTTTCCGGACTTCGCGTCCACGGACTTCGCGTCCATTTTACTGCTTTCCTCGGGCTTCGGCCTAGTGACTTTATCGCTTTCCGGACTTCGCGTCCATTTTACCGCTTTCCTCGGGCTTCGGCCTAGTGACTTTATCGCTTTCCGACTTCGCGTCCACGGACTTCGCGTCCATTTTACTGCTTTCCTCGGGCTTCGGCCTAGTGACTTTACTGCTTTCCGGACTTCGCGTCCACGGACTTCGCGTCCATTTTACTGCTTTCCTCGGGCTTCGGCCTAGTGACTTTATCGCTTTCCGGACTTCGCGTCCATTTTACCGCTTTCCTCGGGCTTCGGCCTAGTGACTTTACTGCTTTCCGGACTTCGCGTCCACGGACTTCGCGTCCATTTTACTGCTTTCCTCGGGTTCGGCCTAGTGACTTTATCGCTTTCCGGACTTCGCGTCCACGTCGACTTCGCGGCCATTTTACTGCTTTCCTCGGGCTTCGGCCTAGTGACTTTATCGCTTTCCGACTTCGCGTCCACGGACTTCGCGTCCATTTTACTGCTTTCCTCGGCTTCGGCCTAGTGACTTTATCGCTTTCCGGACTTCGCGTCAATTTTACTGCTTTTCTCGGGCTTCGGCCTAGTGACTTTATCGCTTTCCGGACTTCGCGTCCATTTTACCGCTTTCCTCGGGCTTCGGCCTAGTGACTTTATCGCTTTCCGGACTTCGCGTCCACGGACTTCGCGTCCATTTTACTGCTTTCCTCGGCTTCGGCCTAGTGACTTTACTGCTTTCCGGACTTCGCGTCCACGACTTCGCGTCCATTTTACTGCTTTCCTCGGCTTCGGCCTAGTGACTTTATCGCTTTCCGGACTCGCGTCCATTTTACGCTTTTTCTCGGGCTTCGGCCTAGTGACTTTATCGCTTTCCGGACTTCGCGTCCACGGACTTCGCGTCCATTTTTACTGCTTTCCTGGGCTTCGGCCTAGTGCTTTACTGCTTTCCTCGGTTTCGGCCTAGTGACTTTATCGCTTTCCGGACTTCGCGTCCATTTTACTGCTTTCCTCGGGCTTCGGCCTAGTGACTTTATCGCTTTCCGGACTTCGCGTCCACGGACTTCGCGTCCATTTTACTGCTTTCCTCGGGCTTCGGCCTAGTGACTTTACGGCTTTCCGGACTTCGCGTCCACGGACTTCGCGTCCATTTTACTGCTTTCCTCGGGCTTCGGCCTAGTGACTTTATCGCTTTCCGGACTTCGTGTCCATTTTACCGCTTTCCTCGGGCTTCGGCCTAGTGACTTTATCGCTTTCCGGACTTCGCGTCCACGGACTTCGCGTCCATTTTACTGCTTTCCTCGGGCTTCGGCCTAGTGACTTTATCGCTTTCCGGACTTCGCGTCCACGGACTTCGCGTCCATTTTACTGCTTTCCTCGGGCTTCGGCCTAGTGACTTTATCGCTTTCCGGACTTCGCGTCCCGGACTTCGCGTCCATTTTACTGCTTTCCTCGGGCTTCGGCCTAGTGACTTTATGCTTTCCGGACTTCGCGTCCACGGACTTCGCGTCCATTTTACTGCTTTCCTCGGGCTTCGGCCTAGTGACTTTATCGCTTTCCGGACTTCGCGTCCATTTTACCGCTTTCCTCGGGCTTCGGCCTAGTGACTTTACTGCTTTCCGGACTTCGCGTCCACGGACTTCGCGTCCATTTTACTGCTTTCCTCGGGCTTCGGCCTAGTGACTTTATCGCTTTCCGGACTTCGCGTCCATTTTACCGATTTCCTCGGGCTTCGGCCTAGTGACTTTACTGCTTTCCGGACTTCGCGTCCACGGACTTCGCGTCCATTTTACTGCTTTCCTCGGGCTTCGGCCTAGTGACTTTATCGCTTTCCGGACTTCGCGTCCATTTTACCGCTTTCCTCGGGAATCGGCCTAGTGACTTTATCGCTTTCCGGACTTCGCGTCCACGGACTTCGCGTCCATTTTACTGCTTTCCTCGGGCTTCGGCCTAGTGACTTTATCGCTTTCCGGACTTCGCGTCCATTTTACTGCTTTCCTCGGGCTTCGGCCTAGTGACTTTATCGCTTTCCGGACTTCGCGTCCATTTTACCGCTTTCCTCGGCTTCGGCCTAGTGACTTTATCGCTTTCCGGACTTCGCGTCCACGGACTTCGCGTCCATTTTACTGCTTTCCTCGGGCTTCGGCCTAGTGACTTTACTGCTTTCCGGACTTCGCGTCCACGGACTTCGCGTCCATTTTACTGCTTTCCTCGGGCTTCGGCCTAGTGACTTTATCTCTTTCCGGACTTCGCGTCCATTTTACCGCTTTCCTCGGCTTCGGCCTAGTGACTTTACTGCTTTCCGGACTTCGCGTCCACGGACTTCGCGTCCATTTTACTGCTTTCCTCGGGTTTCGGCCTAGTGACTTTATCGCTTTCCGGACTTCGCGTCCACGGACTTCGCGCCATTTTACTGCTTTCCTCGGGCTTCGGCCTAGTGACTTTATCGCTTTCCGACTTCGCGTCCACGGACTTCGCGTCCATTTTACTGCTTTCCTCGGCTTCGGCCTAGTGACTTTATCTCTTTCCGGACTTCGCGTCAATTTTACTGCTTTTCTCGGGCTTCGGCCTAGTGACTTTATCGCTTTCCGGACTTCGCGTCCATTTTACCGCTTTCCTCGGGAATCGGCCAAGTGACTTTATCGCTTTCCGGACTTCGCGTCCACGGACTTCGCGTCCATTTTACTGCTTTCCTCGGGCTTCGGCCTAGTGACTTTACTGCTTTCCGGACTTCGCGTCCACGGACTTCGCGTCCATTTTACTGCTTTCCTCGGGCTTCGGCTAGTGACTTTATCGCTTTCCGGACCTCGCGTCCATTTTACCGCTTTCCTCGGGCTTCGGCCTAGTGACTTTATCGCTTTCCGGACTTCGCGTCCACGGACTTCGCGTCCATTTTACTGCTTTCCTCGGGCTTCGGCCTAGTGACTTTCCTTTTTCCGGACTTCGCGTCCACGGACTTCGCGTCCATTTTACCGCTTCCTCGGCTTCGGCCTAGTGACTTTATCGCTTTCCGGACTTCGCGTCCACGGACTTCGCGTCCATTTTACTGCTTTCCTCGGGCTTCGGCCTAGTGACTTTATCGCTTTCCGGACTTCGCGTCCACGGACTTCGCGGCCATTTTACTGCTTTCCTCGGCTTCGGCCTAGTGACTTTATCGCTTTCCGGACTTCGCGTCCATTTTACTGCTTTCCTCGGGCTTCGGCCTAGTGACTTTACTGCTTTCCGGACTTCGCGTCCACGGACTTCGCGTCCATTTTACTGCTTTCCTCGGGCTTCGGCCTAGTGACTTTATCGCTTTCCGGACTTCGCGTCCATTTTACCGCTTTCCTCGGGCTTCGGCCTAGTGACTTTATCGCTTTCCGGACTTCGCGTCCACGGACTTCGCGTCCATTTTACTGCTTTCCTCGGCTTCGGCCTAGTGACTTTATCGCTTTCCGGACTTCGCGTCCACGGACTTCGCGTCCATTTTACTGCTTTCCTCGGGTTCGGCCTAGTGACTTTATCGCTTTCCGGACTTCGCGTCCATTTTACTGCTTTCCTCGGGCTTCGGCTAGTGACTTATCGCTTTCCGGACTTCGCGTCCACGGACTTCGCGTCCATTTTACTGCTTTCCTCGGGCTTCGGCCTAGTGACTTTACTCGCTTTCCGGACTTCGCGTCCACGGACTTCGCGTCCATTTTACTGCTTTCCTCGGGCTTCGGCCTAGTGACTTTATCGCTTTCGGACTTCGCGTCCATTTTACCGCTTTCCTCGGGCTCGGCCTAGTGACTTTTCGCTTTCCGACTTCGCGTCCACGGACTTCGCGTCATTTTACTGCTTTCCTCGGGCTTCGGCCTAGTGACTTTCTGCTTTCCGGACTTCGCGTCACGGACTTCGCGTCCATTTTACTGCTTTCCTCGGCTTCGGCCTAGTGACTTTATCGCTTTCCGACTTCGCGTCCATTTTACCGCTTTCCTCGGGCTTCGGCCTAGTGACTTTTCGCTTTCCGGACTTCGCGTCCACGGACTTCGCGTCATTTTACTGCTTTCCTCGGGCTTCGGCCTATGACTTTATCGCTTTCCGGACTCGCGTCCATTTTACCGCTTTCCTCGGCTTCGGCCTAGTGACTTTATCGCTTTCCGACTTCGCGTCCACCGACTTCGCGTCCATTTTACTGCTTTCCTCGGGCTTCGCCTAGTGACTTTACGCTTTCCGGACTTCGGTCCACGGACTTCGCGTCCATTTTACTGCTTTCCTCGGGCTTCGGCCTAGTGACTTTATCGCTTTCCGGACTTCGCGTCCATTTTACCGCTTTCCTCGGCTTCGGCCAGTGACTTTATCGCTTTCCGGACTTCGCGTCCACGACTTCGCGTCCATTTTACTGCTTTCCTCGGCTTCGGCCTAGTGACTTTATCGCTTTCCGACTTCGCGTCCACGGACTTCGCGTCCATTTTACTGCTTTCCTCGTGCTTCGGCCTAGTGACTTTATCGCTTTCCGGACTTCGCGTCATTTTACCGCTTTCCTCGGGCTTCGGCCTAGTGACTTATCGCTTTCCGGACTTCGCGTCCACGGACTTCGCGTCCATTTTACTGCTTTCCTCGGGCTTCGGCCTAGTGACTTTACTGCTTTCCGGACTTCGCGTCCACGGACTTCGCGTCCATTTTACTGCTTTCCTCGGGTTCGGCCTAGTGACTTTACCGCTTTCCGGACTTCGCGTCCATTTTACCGCTTTCCTCGGGCTTCGGCCTAGTGACTTTACTGCTTTCCGGACTTCGCGTCCACGGACTTCGCGTCCATTTTACCGCTTTCCTCGGTTCGGCCTAGTGACTTTATCGCTTTCCGGACTTCGCGTCCACGACTTCGCGTCCATTTTACTGCTTTCCTCGGGCTTCGGCCTAGTGACTTTATCGCTTTCCGGACTTCGCGTCCACGGACTTCGCGTCCATTTTACTGCTTTCCTCGGCTTCGACCTAGTGACTTTATCGCTTTCCGGACTTCGCGTCATTTTACTGCTTTTCTCGGGCTTCGGCCTAGTGACTTTTATCGCTTTCCGGACTTCGCGTCCATTTTACTGCTTTCCTCGGGCTCGGCCTAGTGACTTTATCGCTTTCCGGACTTCGCGTCCACGGACTTCGCGTCCATTTTACTGCTTTCCTCTGGCCCGGCCTCGTGACTTCGCCTAGTGACTTTACTACTTTCCGGACTTCGCGTCCATTTTACTGCTTTCCTCGGCTTCGCCTAGTGACTTTATCGCTTTCCGGACTTCGCGTCCATTTTACCGCTTTCCTCGGGCTTCGGCCTAGTGACTTTATCGCTTTCCGGACTTCGCGTCCACGGACTTCGCGTCCATTTTACTGCTTTCCTCTGGCTTCGGCCTAGTGACTTTACTGCTTTCCGGACTTCGCGTCCACGGACTTCGCGTCCATTTTACTGCTTTCCTCGGGCTTCGCCTAGTGACTTTATCGCTTTCCGGACTTCGCGTCCATTTTACCGTTTCCTCGGGCTTCGGCCTAGTGACTTTACTGCTTTCCGGACTTCGCGTCCACGACTTCGCGTCCATTTTACTGCTTTCCTCGGGCTTCGGCCTAGTGACTTTATCGCTTTCCGGACTTCGCGTCCACGTACTTCGCGCCATTTTACTGCTTTCCTCGGGCTTCGGCCTAGTGACTTTATCGCTTTCCGACTCGCTCCACGGACTTCGCGTCCACGGACTTCGCGTCCATTTTACTGCTTTCCTCGGGCTTCGCCTAGTGACTTTATCTGCTTTTCCGGACTTCGCGTCCAATTTTATTGCTTTTCTCGGGCTTCGGCCTAGTGACTTTATCGCTTTTCCGGACTTCGCGTCCATTTTACCGCTTTCCTCGGGCTTCGGCCTAGTGACTTTATCGCTTTCCGGACTTCGCGTCCCGGACTTCGCGTCCATTTTACTGCTTTCCTCGGGCTTCGCCTAGTGACTTTATCGCTTTCCGGACTTCGCGTCCATTTTACCGCTTTCCTCGGGCTTCGGCCTAGTGACTTTATCGCTTCCGGACTTCGCGTCCACGGACTTCGCGTCCATTTTACTGCTTCCTCGGGCTTCGGCCTAGTGACTTACTGCTTTCCGACTTGCGTCCACGGACTTCGCGTCCATTTTACTGCTTTCCTCGGGTTTCGGCCTAGTGACTTTATCGCTTTCCGGACTTCGCGTCCACGGACTTCGCGTCCATTTTACTGCTTTCCTCGGGCTTCGGCCTAGTGACTTTATCGCTTTCCGGACTTCGCGTCCATTTTACCGATTTCCTCGGGCTTCGGCCTAGTGACTTTACTGCTTTCTGGACTTCGCGTCCACGGACTTCGCGTCAATTTTACTGCTTTTCTCGGGCTTCGGCCTAGTGACTTTATCGCTTTCCGGACTTCGCGTCCATTTTACCGCTTTCCTCGGGCTTCGGCCTAGTGACTTTATCGCTTTCCGGACTTCGCGTCCACGGACTTCGCGTCCATTTTACTGCTTTCCTCGGGCTTCGGCCTAGTGACTTTACTGCTTTCCGGACTTCGCGTCCACGGACTTCGCGTCCATTTTACTGCTTTCCTCGGGCTTCGGCCTAGTGACTTTATCGCTTTCCGGACTTCGCGTCCATTTTACCGCTTTCCTCGGGCTTCGGCCTAGTGACTTTATCGCTTTCCGGACTTCGCGTCCACGGACTTCGCGTCCATTTTACTGCTTTCCTCGGGTTCGGCCTAGTGACTTTCGCTTTCCGGACTTCGCGTCCACGACTTCGCGTCCATTTTACTGCTTTCCTCGGGCTTCGGCCTAGTGACTTTATCGCTTTCCGGACTTCGCGTCCACGGACTTCGCGTCCATTTTACTGCTTTCCTCGGGCTTCGGCCTAGTGACTTTATCGCTTTCCGGACTTCGCGTCCATTTTACCTGCTTTCCTCGGGCTTCGGCCTAGTGACTTTACTGCTTTCCGGACTTCGCGTCCACGGACTTCGCGTCCATTTTACTGCTTTCCTCGGGCTTCGGCCTAGTGACTTTATCGCTTTCCGGACTTCGCGTCCATTTTACCGCTTTCCTCGGGCTTCGGCCTAGTGACTTTATCGCTTTCCGGACTTCGCGTCCACGGACTTCGCGTCCATTTTACTGCTTTCCTCGGGCTTCGGCCTAGTGACTTTACTACTTTCCGGACTTCGCGTCCACGGACTTCGCGTCCATTTTACTGCTTTCCTCGGCTTCGGCCTAGTGACTTTATCGCTTTCCGACTTCGCGTCCATTTTACCGCTTTCCTCGGCTTCGGCCTAGTGACTTTATCGCTTTCCGGACTTCGCGTCCACGGACTTCGCGTCCATTTTACTGCTTTCCTCGGGCTTCGGCCTAGTGACTTTACTGCTTTCCGGACTTCGCGTCCACGGACTTCGCGTCCATTTTACTGCTTTCTCGGGCTTCGGCCTAGTGACTTTATCGCTTTCCGGACTTCGCGTCCATTTTACCGCTTTCCTCGGGCTCGGCCTAGTGACTTTATCGCTTTCCGGACTTCGCGTCCACGGACTTCGCGTCCTTTTACTGCTTTCCTCGGGCTTCGGCCTAGTGACTTTATCGCTTTCCGGACTTCGCGTCCACGGACTTCGCGTCCATTTTACTGCTTTCCTCGGCTTCGGCCTAGTGACTTTATCGCTTTCCGGACTTCGCGTCCATTTTACCGCTTTCCTCGGGCTTCGGCCTATGACTTTATCGCTTTCCGGACTTCGCGTCCACGGACTTCGCGTCCATTTTACTGCTTTCCTCGGGCTTCGGCCTAGTGACTTTACTTCCTTCCGGACTTCGCGTCCACGGACTTCGCGTCCATTTTACTGCTTTCCTCGGGTTTCGGCCTAGTGACTTTATCACTTTCCGGACTTCGCGTCCATTTACGCTTTCCTCGGGTTTCGGCCTAGTGACTTTATCACTTTCCGGACTTCGCGTCCACGGACTTCGCGTCCATTTTACTGCTTTCCTCGGGTTTCGGCCTAGTGACTTTATCGCTTTCCGGACTTCGCGTCCATTTTACCGATTTCCTCGGGCTTCGGCCTAGTGACTTTACTGCTTTCCGGACTTCGCGTCCACGGACTTCGCGTCCATTTTACTGCTTTCCTCGGGTTTCGGCCTAGTGACTTTATCGCTTTCCGGACTTCGCGTCCACGGACTTCGCGTCCATTTTACTGCTTTCCTCGGGCTTCGGCCTAGTGACTTTATCGCTTTCCGGACTTCGCGTCCACGGACTTCGCGTCCATTTTACTGCTTTCCTCGGGCTTCGACCTAGTGACTTTATCGCTTTCCGGACTTCGCGTCAATTTTACTGCTTTTCTCGGGCTTCGGCCTAGTGACTTTATCGCTTTCCGGACTTCGCGTCCATTTTACCGCTTTCCTCGGGACTCGGCCTAGTGACTTTATCGCTTTCCGGACTTCGCGTCCACGGACTTCGCGTCCATTTTACTGCTTTCCTCGGGCTTCGGCCTAGTGACTTTATCGCTTTCCGGACTTCGCGTCCACGGACTTCGCGTCCATTTTACTGCTTTCCTCGGGCTTCGGCCTAGTGACTTTATCGCTTTCCGGACTTCGCGTCCATTTTACCGCTTTCCTCGGGCTTCGCCTAGTGACTTTTCGCTTTCCGGACTTCGCGTCCACGGACTTCGCGTCCATTTTACTGCTTTCCTCGGGCTTCGGCTAGTGACTTTATGCTTTCCGGACTTCGCGTCCACGATTCCGTCCACGGACTTCGCGTCCATTTTACTGCTTTCCTCGGCTTCGGCTAGTGACTTTATCGCTTCCGGACTTCGCGTCCACGGACTTCGCGTCCATTTTACTGCTTTCCTCGGCTTCGGCCTAGTGACTTTATCGCTTTCCCCGGACTTCGCGTCCATTTTACTGCTTTCCTCGGGCTTCGGCCTAGTGACTTTATCGCTTTCCGGACTTCGCGTCCATTTTACCGCTTTCCTCGGGCTTCGGCCTAGTGACTTTATCGCTTTCCGGACTTCGCGTCCACGGACTTCGCGTCCATTTTACTGCTTTCCTCGGGCTTCGGCCTAGTGACTTTATCGCTTTCCGGACTTCGCGTCCACGGACTCGCGTCCATTTTACTGCTTTCCTCGGGCTTCGCGCCTAGTTAACTTTATCGCTTTCCGGACTTCGCGTCCATTTTACCGCTTTCCTCGGGAATCGGCCTAGTGACTTTATCGCTTTCCGGACTTCGCGTCCACGGACTTCGCGTCCATTTTACTGCTTTCCTCGGGCTTCGGCCTAGTGACTTTATCGCTTTCCGGACTTCGCGTCCACGGACTTCGCGTCCATTTTACTGCTTTCCTCGGGCTTCGGCCTAGTGACTTTATCGCTTTCCGGACTTCGCGTCCATTTTACCGCTTTCCTCGGGCTTCGGCCTAGTGACTTTATCGCTTTCCGGACTTCGCGTCCACGGACTTCGCGTCCATTTTACTGCTTTCCTCGGGCTTCGGCCTAGTGACTTTACTGCTTTCCGGACTTCGCGTCCACGGACTTCGCGTCCATTTTACTGCTTTCCTCGGGCTTCGGCCTAGTGACTTTATCGCTTTCCGGACTTCGCGTCCATTTTACCGCTTTCCTCGGCTTCGGCCTAGTGACTTTACTGCTTTCCGGACTTCGCGTCCACGGACTTCGCGTCCATTTTACTGCTTTCCTCGGGTTCGGCCTAGTGACTTTATCGCTTTCCGGACTTCGCGTCCACGGACTTCGCGTCCATTTTACTGCTTTCCTCGGGCTTCGGCCTAGTGACTTTATCGCTTTCCGGACTTCGCGTCCACGGACTTCGCGTCCATTTTACTGCTTTCCTCGGGCTTCGGCCTAGTGACTTTATCGCTTTCCGGACTTCGCGTCCATTTTACTGCTTTTCTCGGGCTTCGGCCTAGTGACTTTATCGCTTTCCGGACTTCGCGTCCATTTTACTGCTTTCCTCGGGCTCGGCCTAGTGACTTTATCGCTTTCCGGACTTCGCGTCACGGACTTCGCGTCCATTTTACTGCTTTCCTCGGGCTTCGCCTAGTGACTTTATCGCTTTCCGGACTTCGCGTCACGACTTCGCGTCCATTTTACTGCTTTTCCTCGGGCTTCGGCCTAGTGACTTTATCGCTTTCCGGACTTCGCGTCCTTTTTACCGCTTTCCTCGGGCTTCGGCCTAGTGACTTTATCGCTTTCCGGACTTCGCGTCCACGGACTTCGCGTCCATTTTACTGCTTTCCTCGGGCTTCGGCCTAGTGACTTTACTGCTTTCCGGACTTCGCGTCCACGGACTTCGCGTCCATTTTACTGCTTTCCTCGGGCTTCGGCCTAGTGACTTTATCGCTTTCCGGACTTCGCGTCCATTTTACCGATTTCCTCGGGAATCGGCCTAGTGACTTTATCGCTTTCCGGACTTCGCGTCCACGGACTTCGCGTCCATTTTACGGCTTTCCTCGGGCTTCGGCCTAGTGACTTTACTGCTTTCCGGACTTCGCGTCCACGGACTTCGCGTCCATTTTACTGCTTTCCTCGGGCTTCGGCCTAGTGACTTTATCGCTTTCCGGACTTCGCGTCCATTTTATTGCTTTCCTCGGGCTTCGGCCTAGTGACTTTATCGCTTTCCGACTTCGCGTCCATTTTACCGCTTTTTCCTCGGGCTTCGGCCTAGTGACTTTATCGCTTTCCGGACTTCGCGTCCACGGACTTCGCGTCCATTTACTGCTTCCTCGGGCTTCGGCCTAGTGACTTTATCGCTTTCCGGACTTCGCGTCCACGACTTCGCGTCCATTTACTGCTTTTCCTCGGCTTCGGCCTAGTGACTTATCGCTTTCCGGACTTCGCGTCCATTTTACCGCTTTCCTCGGGCTTCGGCCTAGTGACTTTATCGCTTTCCGGACTTCGCGTCCACGGACTTCGCGTCCATTTTACTGCTTTCCTCGGGCTTCGGCCTAGTGACTTTATACTTTCGCTTCGCGTCCGGACTTCGCGTCCATTTTACTGCTTTCCTCGGCTTCGGCCTAGTGACTTTATCGCTTTCCGACTTCGCGTCCATTTTACCGCTTTCCTCGGGCTTCGGCCTAGTGACTTTATCGCTTTCCGGACTTCGCGTCCACGGACTTCGCGTCCATTTTACTGCTTTCTCGGGCTTCGGCCTAGTGACTTTACTGCTTTCCGGACTTCGCTCCACGGACTTCGCGTCCATTTTACTGCTTTCCTCGGTTTTCGGCCTAGTGACTTTATCGCTTTCCGGACTTCGCGTCCATTTTACCGCTTTCCTCGGGCTTCGGCCTAGTGACTTTACTGCTTTCCGACTTCGCGTCCACGGACTTCGCGTCCATTTTACCGCTTTCCTCGGGTTCGGCCTAGTGACTTATCGCATTCCGGACTTCGCGTCCACGTACTTCGCGGCCATTTTACTGCTTTCCTCGGGCTTCGGCCTAGTGACTTTATCGCTTTCCGGACTTCGCGTCCACGGACTTCGCGTCCATTTTTACTGCTTTCCTCGGGCTTCGACCTAGTGACTTTATCGCTTTCCGGACTTCGCGTCCATTTACTGCTTTCTCGGGCTCGGCCTAGTGACTTTATCGCTTTCCGGACTTCGCGTCCATTTTACCGCTTTCCTCGGGCTTCGGCCTAGTGACTTTATCGCTTTCCGGACTTCGCGTCCACGGACTTCGCGTCCATTTTACTGCTTTCCTCGGGCTTCGGCCTAGTGACTTTACGCTTTCCGGACTTCGCGTCCACGGACTTCGCGTCCATTTTACTGCTTTCCTCGGCTTCGCCTAGTGACTTTATCGCTTCCGGACTTCGCGTCCATTTTACCGCTTTCCCTCGGGCTTCGGCCTAGTGACTTTATCGCTTTCCGACTTCGCGTCCACGGACTTCGCGTCCATTTTACTGCTTTCCTCGGGCTCGGCCTAGTGACTTTACTCGCTTTCCGGACTTCGCGTCCACGGACTTCGCGTCCATTTTACTGCTTTCCTCGGGCTTCGGCCTAGTGACTTTATCGCTTTCCGGACTTCGCGTCCATTTTACCCCGCTTTCCTCGGGCTTCGGCCTAGTGCTTTATCGCTTTCGCGACTTCGCGTCCACGGACTTCGCGTCCATTTTACTGCTTTCCTCGGGCTTCGGCCTAGTGACTTTACTGCTTTCCGGACTTCGCGTCCACGGACTTCGCGTCCATTTT
>NW_022204177.1:0-21646 GCF_007655135.1 Punica granatum
ATAAAGTCACTAGGCCGAAGCCCGAGGAAAGCAGTAAAATGGACGCGAAGTCCGCGGACGCGAAGTCCGGAAAGCAGTAAAGTCACTAGGCCGAAGCCCGAGGAAAGCAGTAAAATGGACGCGAGTCCGTGGACGCGAAGTCCGGACGCGAAGCTGAAAGCGATAAATCACTAGGCCGAAGCCGAGGAAAGCAGTAAAATGGACGCGAATCCGTGGACGCGAAGTCCGGAAAGCGCTAAAGTCACTAGGCCGAAGCCCGAGGAAAGCAGTAAAATGGACGCGAAGTCCGTGGACGCGTAGTCCGGAAAGCAGTAAAGTTCACTAGGCCGAAGCCCGAGGAAAGCAGTAAAATGGACGCGAAGTCCGTGGACGCGAATCCCGAAAGCATAAGTCACTAGGCCGAAGCCCGAGGAAAGCATAAAATGGACGCGAAGTCCGGAAAGCAGTAAAGTCACAGGCGAAGCCCGAGGAAAGCAGTAAAATGGACGCGAAGTCCGTGGACGCGAAGTCCGGAAAGCGATAAAGTCACTAGGCCGAAGCCCGAGGAAAGCAGTAAAATGGACGCGAAGTCCGTGGACGCGAAGTCCGGAAAGCAGTAAAGTCACTAGGCCGAAGCCCGAGGAAGCAGTAAAATGGACACGAAGTCCGTGACGCGAAGTCCGGAAAGCAGTAAAGTCACTAGGCCGAAGCCCGAGAAAAGCGGTAAAATGGACGCGAAGTCCGTGGACGCGAAGTCCGGAAGCAGTAAAGTCACTAGGCCGAAGCCCGAGGAAAGCAGTAAAATGGACGCGAAGTCCGTGGACCGAAGTCCGTGGACGCGAAGTCCGGAAAGCAGTAAAGTCACTAGCCGAAGCCCGAGGAAAGCAGTAAAATGGACGCGAGTCCGTGGACGCGAAGTCCGAAAGCAGATAAAGTCACTAGGCCGAGCCCGAGGAAAGCAGTAAATGGACGCGAAGTCCGTGGCGCGAAGTCCGGAAAGCAGTAAAGTCACTAGGCCGAAGCCCGAGTAAAGCAGTAAATGGACGCGAAGTCCGTGGACCGAAGTCCGTGGACGCGAAGTCCGGAAAGCGATAAAGTCACTAGGCCGAAGCCCGAGGAAAGCAGTAAAATGGACGCGAAGTCCTGGACGCGAAGTCCGGAAAGCGATAAAGTCACTAGGCCGAAGCCCGAAAAGCAGTAAAATGGACGCGAAGTCCGTGGACGCGAAGTCCGGAAAGCATAAAGTCACTAGGCCGAAGCCCGAGGAAAGCAGTAAAATGGACGCGAAGTCCGTGGACGCGAAGTCCGGAAAGCGTAAAGTCACTAGGCCGAAGCCCGAGAAAGCAGTAAAATGGACGCGAAGTCCGGAAAGCAGTAAAGTCACTAGGCCGAAGCCCGAGGAAAGCAGTAAATGGACGCGAAGTCCGTGGACGCGAAGTCCGGAAAGCAGTAAAGTCACTAGGCCGAAGCCCGAGGAAAGCAGTAAAATGGACGCGAAGTCCGTGGACGCGAAGTCCGGAAAGCGTAAAGTCACTAGGCCGAAGCCCGAGGAAAGCAGTAAAATGGACGCGAAGTCCGTGACGCGAAGTCCGGAAAGCGTAAAGTCACTAGGCCGAAGCCCGAGGAAAGCAGTAAAATGGACGCGAAGTCCGTGGACGCGAAGTCCCGGAAAGCAGTAAAGTCACTAGGCCGAAGCCCGAGGAAAGCAGTAAAATGGACGCGAAGTCCGTGGACGCGAAGTCCGGGACGCGAAGTCCGAAAGCAGAAACCCTAGGCCGAAGCCCGAGGAAAGGCGTAAAATTACGCGAAGTCCTGGACGCGAAGTCCGGAAAGCATAAAGTCAACTAGGCCGAAGCCCGAGAAAGCAGTAAAATGGACGCGAAGTCCGTGGAACGCGAAGTCCGTAAAGCAGTAAAGTCACTAGGCCGAAGCCCGAGGAAAGCGTAAAATGGACGCGAAGTCCGTGGACGCGAAGTCCGGAAAGCATAAAGTCACTAGCCGAAGCCGAGGAAGCAGTAAATGACGCGAAGTCCGTGGACGCGAAGTCCGGAAAGCATAAAGTCACTAGGCCGAAGCCCGAGGAAAGCAGTAAAATGGACGCGAAGTCCGAAAAGCAGTAAAGTCACTAGGCCGAAGCCCGAGGAAAGCAGTAAAATGGACGCGAAGTCCGGAAAGCAGTAAAGTCACTAGGCCGAAGCCCGAGGACAGCAGTAAAATGGACGCGAAGTCCGGAAAGCAGTAAAGTCACTAGGCCGAAGCCCGAGGAAAGCAGTAAAATGGACGCGAAGTCCGTGGACGCGAAGTCCGGAAAGCAGTAAAGTCACTAGGCCGAAGCCCGAGGAAAGCAGTAAAATGGACGCGAAGTCCGTGGACGCGAAGTCCGGAAAGCAGTAAAGTCACTAGGCCGAAGCCCGAGGAAAGCAGTAAAATGGACGCGAAGTCCGTGGACGCGAAGTCCGGAAAGCGAAAGTCACTAGGCCGAAGCCCGAGGAAAGCAGTAAAATGGACGCGAAGTCCGTGGACGCGAAGTCCGGAAAGCAGTAAAGTCACTAGGCCGAAGCCCGAGGAAAGCAGTAAAATGGACGCGAAGTCCGTGGACGCGAAGTCCGGAAAGCAGTAAAGTCACTAGGCCGAAGCCCGAGGAAAGCAGTAAAATGGACGCGAAGTCCGTGGACGCGAAGTCCGGAAAGCAGTAAAGTCACTAGGCCGAAGCCCGAAGAAAGCAGTAAAATGGACGCGAAGTCCGGAAAGCAGTAAAGTCACTAGGCCGAAGCCCGAGGAAAGCAGTAAAATGGACGCGAAGTCCGTGGACGCGAAGTCCGGAAAGCAGTAAAGTCACTAGGCCGAAGCCCGAGGAAAGCAGTAAAATGGACGCGAAGTCCGACGCGAAGTCCGGAAAGCAGTAAAGTCACTAGGCCGAAGCCCGAGGAAAGCAGTAAAATGGACGCGAAGTCCGTGGACGCGAAGTCCGGAAAGCAGTAAAGTCACTAGGCCGAAGCCCGAGGAAAGCAGTAAAATGGACGCGAAGTCCGGAAAGCAGTAAAGTCACTAGGCCGAAGCCCGAGGAAAGCAGTAAAATGGACGCGAAGTCCGTGGACGCGAAGTCCGGAAAGCAGTAAAGTCACTAGGCCGAAGCCCGAGAAAGCAGTAAAATGGACGCGAAGTCCGTGGACGCGAAGTCCGGAAAGCGAAAGTCACTAGGCCGAAGCCCGAGGAAAGCAGTAAAAATGGACGCGAAGTCCGGAAAGCAGTAAAGTCACTAGGCGAAGCCCGAGGAAAGCAGTAAAATGGACGCGAAGTCCGTGGACGCGAAGTCCGGAAAGCAGTAAAGTCACTAGGCCGAAGCCCGAAAAAAGCAGTAAAATGGACGCGAAGTCCGTGGACGCGAAGTCCGGAAAGCAGTAAAGTCACTAGGCCGAAGCCCGAGGAAAGCAGTAAAATGGACGCGAAGTCCGGAAAGCAGTAAAGTCACTAGGCCGAAGCCCGAGGAAGCAGTAAAATGGACGCGAAGTCCGTGGACGCGAAGTCCGGAAAGCAGTAAAGTCACTAGGCCGAAGCCCGAGGAAAGCAGTAAAATGGACGCGAAGTCCGTGGACGCGAAGTCCGGAAAGCAGTAAAGTCACTAGGCCGAAGCCCGAGGAAAGCAGTAAAATGGACGCGAAGTCCGTGGACGCGAAGTCCGGAAAGCAGTAAAGTCACTAGGCCGAAGCCCGAGGAAAGCAGTAAAATGGACGCGAAGTCCGTGGACGCGAAGTCCGGAAAGCAGTAAAGTCACTAGGCCGAAGCCCGAGGAAAGCAGTAAAATGGACGCGAAGTCCGTGGACGCGAAGTCCGGAAAGCAGTAAAGTCACTAGGCCGAAGCCCGAGAAAGCAGTAAAATGGACGCGAAGTCCGGAAAGCGAAAGCAGTCACTAGGCCGAAGCCCGAGGAAAGCAGTAAAATGGACGCGAAGTCCGTGGACGCGAAGTCCGAAAGCAGTAAAGTCACTAGGCCGAAGCCCGAGGAAAGCAGTAAAATGGACGCGAAGTCCGTGGACGCGAAGTCCGGAAAGCAGTAAAGTCACTAGGCCGAAGCCCGAGGAAAGCAGTAAAATGGACGCGAAGTCCGTGGACGCGAAGTCCGGAAAGCAGTAAAGTCACTAGGCCGAAGCCCGAGGAAAGCAGTAAAATGGACGCGAAGTCCGTGGACGCGAAGTCCGGAAAGCAGTAAAGTCACTAGGCCGAAGCCCGAGGAAAGCAGTAAAATGGACGCGAAGTCCGTGGACGCGAAGTCCGGAAAGCAGTAAAGTCACTAGGCCGAAGCCCGAGGAAAGCAGTAAAATGGACGCGAAGTCCGTGGACGCGAAGTCCGGAAAGCAGTAAAGTCACTAGGCCGAAGCCCGAGGAAAGCAGTAAAATGGACGCGAAGTCCGTGGACGCGAAGTCCGGAAAGCAGTAAAGTCACTAGGCCGAAGCCCGAGGAAAGCAGTAAAATGGACGCGAAGTCCGTGGACGCGAAGTCCGGAAAGCAGTAAAGTCACTAGGCCGAAGCCCGAGGAAAGCAGTAAAATGGACGCGAAGTCCGGAAAGCAGTAAAGTCACTAGGCCGAAGCCCGAGGAAAGCAGTAAAATGGACGCGAAGTCCGTGGACGCGAAGTCCGGAAAGCAGTAAAGTCACTAGGCCGAAGCCCGAGAAAGCAGTAAAATGGACGCGAAGTCCGTGGACGCGAAGTCCGGAAAGCGTAAAGTCACTAGGCCGAAGCCCGAGGAAAGCAGTAAAATGGACGCGAAGTCCGAAAAGCAGTAAAGTCACTAGGCCAAAGCCGAGGAAAGCAGTAAAATGGACGCGAAGTCCGTGGACGCGAAGTCCGGAAAGCAGTAAAGTCACTAGGCCGAAGCCCGAGGAAAGCAGTAAAATGGACGCGAAGTCCGTGGACGCGAAGTCCGGAAAGCAGTAAAGTCACTAGGCCGAAGCCCGAGGAAAGCAGTAAAATGGACGCGAAGTCCGGAAAGCAGTAAAGTCACTAGGCCGAAGCCCGAGGAAAGCAGTAAAATGGACGCGAAGTCCGTGGACGCGAAGTCCGGAAAGCAGTAAAGTCACTAGGCCGAAGCCCGAGGAAAGCAGTAAAATGGACGCGAAGTCCGTGGACGCGAAGTCCGGAAAGCAGTAAAGTCACTAGGCCGAAGCCCGAGGAAAGCAGTAAAATGGACGCGAAGTCCGTGGACGCGAAGTCCGGAAAGCAGTAAAGTCACTAGGCCGAAGCCGAGGAAAGCAGTAAAATGGACGCGAAGTCCGTGGACGCGAAGTCCGGAAAGCAGTAAAGTCACTAGGCCGAAGCCCGAGGAAAGCAGTAAAATGGACGCGAAGTCCGTGGACGCGAAGTCCGGAAAGCAGTAAAGTCACTAGGCCGAAGCCCGAGGAAAGCAGTAAAATGGACGCGAAGTCCGGAAAGCAGTAAAGTCACTAGGCCGAAGCCCGAGGAAAGCAGTAAAATGGACGCGAAGTCCGTGGACGCGAAGTCCGGAAAGCAGTAAAGTCACTAGGCCGAAGCCCGAGGAAAGCAGTAAAATGGACGCGAAGTCCGTGGACGCGAAGTCCGGAAAGCAGTAAAGTCACTAGGCCGAAGCCCGAGGAAAGCAGTAAAATGGACGCGAAGTCCGTGGACGCGAAGTCCGGAAAGCAGTAAAGTCACTAGGCCGAAGCCCGAGGAAAGCAGTAAAATGGACGCGAAGTCCGTGGACGCGAAGTCCGGAAAGCAGTAAAGTCACTAGGCCGAAGCCCGAGGAAAGCAGTAAAATGGACGCGAAGTCCGTGGACGCGAAGTCCGGAAAGCAGTAAAGTCACTAGGCCGAAGCCCGAGGAAAGCAGTAAAATGGACGCGAAGTCCGTGGACGCGAAGTCCGGAAAGCAGTAAAGTCACTAGGCCGAAGCCCGAGGAAAGCAGTAAAATGGACGCGAAGTCCGTGGACGCGAAGTCCGGAAAGCAGTAAAGTCACTAGGCCGAAGCCCGAGGAAAGCAGTAAAATGGACGCGAAGTCCGTGGACGCGAAGTCCGGAAAGCAGTAAAGTCACTAGGCCGAAGCCCGAGGAAAGCAGTAAAATGGACGCGAAGTCCGTGGAACGAAGTCCGGAAAGCGTAAAACAAAAAAAAAAAAAAAACGCGAAAAAGCAGTAAAGTCACTAGGCCGAAGCCCGAGGAAAGCAGTAAAATGGACGCGAAGTCCGAAAGCAGTAAAGTCACTAGGCCGAAGCCCGAGGAAAGCAGTAAAATGGACGCGAAGTCCGTGGACGCGAAGTCCGGAAAGCAGTAAAGTCACTAGGCCGAAGCCCGAGAAAAGCAGTAAAATGGACGCGAAGTCCGTGGACGCGAAGTCCGGAAAGCAGTAAAGTCACTAGGCCGAAGCCCGAGGAAAGCAGTAAAATGGACGCGAAGTCCGTGGACGCGAAGTCCGGAAAGCAGTAAAGTCACTAGGCCGAAGCCCGAGGAAAGCAGTAAAATGGACGCGAAGTCCGTGGACGCGAAGTCCGGAAAGCAGTAAAGTCACTAGGCCGAAGCCCGAGGAAAGCAGTAAAATGGACGCGAAGTCCGTGGACGCGAAGTCCGGAAAGCAGTAAAGTCACTAGGCCGAAGCCCGAGGAAAGCAGTAAAATGGACGCGAAGTCCGTGGACGCGAAGTCCGGAAAGCAGTAAAGTCACTAGGCCGAAGCCCGAGGAAAGCAGTAAAATGGACGCGAAGTCCGTGGACGCGAAGTCCGGAAAGCAGTAAAGTCACTAGGCCGAAGCCCGAGGAAAGCAGTAAAATGGACGCGAAGTCCGTGGACGCGAAGTCCGGAAAGCAGTAAAGTCACTAGGCCGAAGCCCGAGGAAAGCAGTAAAATGGACGCGAAGTCCGAAAAGCAGTAAAGTCACTAGGCCGAAGCCCGAGGAAAGCAGTAAAATGGACGCGAAGTCCGGAAAGCAGTAAAGTCACTAGGCCGAAGCCCGAGGAAAGCAGTAAAATGGACGCGAAGTCCGGAAAGCAGTAAAGTCACTAGGCCGAAGCCCGAGGAAAGCAGTAAAATGGACGCGAAGTCCGGAAAGCGATAAAGTCACTAGGCCGAAGCCCGAGGAAAGCAGTAAAATGGACGCGAAGTCCGTGGACGCGAAGTCCGGAAAGCAGTAAAGTCACTAGGCCGAAGCCCGAGGAAAGCAGTAAAATGGACGCGAAGTCCGTGGACGCGAAGTCCGGAAAGCAGTAAAGTCACTAGGCCGAAGCCCGAGGAAAGCAGTAAAATGGACGCGAAGTCCGTGGACGCGAAGTCCGGAAAGCAGTAAAGTCACTAGGCCGAAGCCCGAGGAAAGCAGTAAAATGGACGCGAAGTCCGTGGACGCGAAGTCCGGAAAGCAGTAAAGTCACTAGGCCGAAGCCCGAGGAAAGCAGTAAAATGGACGCGAAGTCCGTGGACGCGAAGTCCGGAAAGCAGTAAAGTCACTAGGCCGAAGCCCGAGGAAAGCAGTAAAATGGACGCGAAGTCCGTGGACGCGAAGTCCGGAAAGCAGTAAAGTCACTAGGCCGAAGCCCGAGGAAAGCAGTAAAATGGACGCGAAGTCCGTGGACGCGAAGTCCGGAAAGCAGTAAAGTCACTAGGCCGAAGCCCGAGGAAAGCAGTAAAATGGACGCGAAGTCCGTGGACGCGAAGTCCGAAAGCAGTAAAGTCACTAGGCCGAAGCCCGAGGAAAGCGTAAAATGGACGCAGTCCGTGGACGCGAAGTCCGGAAAGCAGTAAAGTCACTAGGCCGAAGCCCGAGGAAAGCAGTAAAATGGACGCGAAGTCCGTGGACGCGAAGTCCGGAAAGCAGTAAAGTCACTAGCCGAAGCCCGAGGAAAGCAGTAAAATGGACGCGAAGTCCGTGGACGCGAAGTCCGGAAAGCGTAAAGTCACTAGGCCGAAGCCCGAGGAAAGCAGTAAAATGGACGCGAAGTCCGGAAAGCAGTAAAGTCACTAGGCCGAAGCCCGAGGAAAGCAGTAAAATGGACGCGAAGTCCGTGGACGCGAAGTCCGGAAAGCAGTAAAGTCACTAGGCCGAAGCCCGGGAAAAGGTAAAATGGACGCGAAGTCCGTGGACGCGAAGTCCGGAAAGCAGTAAAGTCACTAGGCCGAAGCCCGAGGAAAGCAGTAAAATGGACGCGAAGTCCGGAAAGCAGTAAAGTCACTAGGCCGAAGCCCGAGGAAAGCAGTAAAATGGACGCGAAGTCCGTGGACGCGAAGTCCGGAAAGCAGTAAAGTCACTAGGCCGAAGCCCGAGGAAAGCAGTAAAATGGACGCGAAGTCCGTGGACGCGAAGTCCGGAAAGCAGTAAAGTCACTAGGCCGAAGCCGAGGAAAGCAGTAAAATGGACGCGAAGTCCGTGGACGCGAAGTCCGGAAAGCAGTAAAGTCACTAGGCCGAAGCCCGAGGAAAGCAGTAAAATGGACGCGAAGTCCGTGGACGCGAAGTCCGGAAAGCAGTAAAGTCACTAGGCCGAAGCCCGAGGAAAGCAGTAAAATGGACGCGAAGTCCGTGGACGCGAAGTCCGGAAAGCAGTAAAGTCACTAGGCCGAAGCCCGAGGAAAGCAGTAAAATGGACGCGAAGTCCGGAAAGCAGTAAAGTCACTAGGCCGAAGCCGAGGAAAGCAGTAAAATGGACGCGAAGTCCGTGGACGCGAAGTCCGGAAAGCAGTAAAGTCACTAGGCCGAAGCCCGAGGAAAGCAGTAAAATGGACGCGAAGTCCGTGGACGCGAAGTCCGGAAAGCAGTAAAGTCACTAGGCCGAAGCCCGAGGAAAGCAGTAAAATGGACGCGAAGTCCGTGGACGCGAAGTCCGGAAAGCAGTAAAGTCACTAGGCCGAAGCCCGAGGAAAGCAGTAAAATGGACGCGAAGTCCGTGGACGCGAAGTCCGGAAAGCAGTAAAGTCACTAGGCCGAAGCCCGAGGAAAGCAGTAAAATGGACGCGAAGTCCGTGGACGCGAAGTCCGGAAAGCAGTAAAGTCACTAGGCCGAAGCCCGAGGAAAGCAGTAAAATGGACGCGAAGTCCGTGGACGCGAAGTCCGGAAAGCAGTAAAGTCACTAGGCCGAAGCCCGAGGAAAGCAGTAAAATGGACGCGAAGTCCGTGGACGCGAAGTCCGGAAAGCAGTAAAGTCACTAGGCCGAAGCCCGAGGAAAGCAGTAAAATGGACGCGAAGTCCGTGGACGCGAAGTCCGGAAAGCAGTAAAGTCACTAGGCCGAAGCCCGAAAAGCAGTAAAATGGACGCGAAGTCCGTGGACGCGAAGTCCGGAAAGCGTAAAGTCACTAGGCCGAAGCCCGAGGAAAGCAGTAAAATGGACGCGAAGTCCGAAAAGCAGTAAAGTCACTAGGCCGAAGCCCGAGGAAAGCAGTAAAATGGACGCGAAGTCCGTGGACGCGAAGTCCGGAAAGCAGTAAAGTCACTAGGCCGAAGCCCGAGGAAAGCAGTAAAATGGACGCGAAGTCCGTGGACGCGAAGTCCGGAAAGCAGTAAAGTCACTAGGCCGAAGCCCGAGGAAAGCAGTAAAATGGACGCGAAGTCCGTGGACGCGAAGTCCGGAAAGCAGTAAAGTCACTAGGCCGAAGCCCGAGGAAAGCAGTAAAATGGACGCGAAGTCCGTGGACGCGAAGTCCGGAAAGCAGTAAAGTCACTAGGCCGAAGCCCGAGGAAAGCAGTAAAATGGACGCGAAGTCCGTGGACGCGAAGTCCGGAAAGCAGTAAAGTCACTAGGCCGAAGCCCGAGGAAAGCAGTAAAATGGACGCGAAGTCCGTGGACGCGAAGTCCGGAAAGCAGTAAAGTCACTAGGCCGAAGCCCGAGGAAAGCAGTAAAATGGACGCGAAGTCCGTGGACGCGAAGTCCGGAAAGCAGTAAAGTCACTAGCCGAAGCCCGAGGAAAGCAGTAAAATGGACGCGAAGTCCGTGGACGCGAAGTCCGGAAAGCGATAAAGTCACTAGGCCGAAGCCCGAGGAAAGCAGTAAAATGGACGCGAAGTCCGGAAAGCAGTAAAGTCACTAGGCCGAAGCCCGAGGAAAGCAGTAAAATGGACGCGAAGTCCGGAAAGCAGTAAAGTCACTAGGCGAAGCCCGAGGAAAAGCGTAAAATGGACGCGAAGTCCGGAAAGCAGTAAAGTCACTAGGCCGAAGCCCGAGGAAAGCAGTAAAATGGACGCGAAGTCCGGAAAGCAGTAAAGTCACTAGGCCGAAGCCCGAGGAAAGCAGTAAAATGGACGCGAAGTCCGTGGACGCGAAGTCCGGAAAGCAGTAAAGTCACTAGGCCGAAGCCCGAGGAAAGCAGTAAAATGGACGCGAAGTCCGGAAAGCAGTAAAGTCACTAGGCCGAAGCCCGAGGAAAGCAGTAAAATGGACGCGAAGTCCGTGGACGCGAAGTCCGGAAAGCAGTAAAGTCACTAGGCCGAAGCCCGAGGAAAGCAGTAAAATGGACGCGAAGTCCGTGGACGCGAAGTCCGGAAAGCAGTAAAGTCACTAGGCCGAAGCCCGAGGAAAGCAGTAAAATGGACGCGAAGTCCGTGGACGCGAAGTCCGGAAAGCAGTAAAGTCACTAGGCCGAAGCCCGAGGAAAGCAGTAAAATGGACGCGAAGTCCGTGGACGCGAAGTCCGGAAAGCAGTAAAGTCACTAGGCCGAAGCCCGAGGAAAGCAGTAAAATGGACGCGAAGTCCGTGGACGCGAAGTCCGGAAAGCAGTAAAGTCACTAGGCCGAAGCCCGAGGAAAGCAGTAAAATGGACGCGAAGTCCGTGAAGCCCCAGTCCCCAGTAAAAGCAGTAAAATGGACGCGAAGTCCGGAAAGCAGTAAAGTCACTAGGCCGAAGCCCGAGGAAAGCAGTAAAATGGACGCGAAGTCCGTGGACGCGAAGTCCGGAAAGCAGTAAAGTCACTAGGCCGAAGCCCGAGGAAAGCAGTAAAATGGACGCGAAGTCCGTGGACGCGAAGTCCGGAAAGCAGTAAAGTCACTAGGCCGAAGCCCGAGGAAAGCAGTAAAATGGACGCGAAGTCCGTGGACGCGAAGTCCGGAAAGCAGTAAAGTCACTAGCCGAAGCCCGAGGAAAGCAGTAAAATGGACGCGAAGTCCGTGGACGCGAAGTCCGGAAAGCAGTAAAGTCACTAGGCCGAAGCCCGAAGAAAGCAGTAAAATGGACGCGAAGTCCGTGGACGCGAAGTCCGGAAAGCGTAAAGTCACTAGGCCGAAGCCCGAGGAAAGCAGTAAAATGGACGCGAAGTCCGAAAGCAGTAAAGTCACTAGGTCGAAGCCCTAGGAAAGCAGTAAAATGGACGCGAAGTCCGTGGACGCGAAGTCCGGAAAGCAGTAAAGTCACTAGGCCGAAGCCCGAGAAAAGCAGTAAAATGGACGCGAAGTCCGTGGACGCGAAGTCCGGAAAGCAGTAAAGTCACTAGGCCGAAGCCCGAGAAAGCAGTAAAATGGACGCGAAGTCCGTGGACGCGAAGTCCGGAAAGCAAAGTCACTAGGCCGAAGCCCGAGGAAAGCAGTAAAATGGACGCGAAGTCCGTGGACGCGAAGTCCGGAAAGCAGTAAAGTCACTAGGCCGAAGCCCGAGGAAAGCAGTAAAATGGACGCGAAGTCCGTGGACGCGAAGTCCGAAAGCAGTAAAGTCACTAGGCGAAGCCCGAGGAAAGCAGTAAAATGGACGCGAAGTCCGTGGACGCGAAGTCCGGAAAGCAGTAAAGTCACTAGGCCGAAGCCCGAGGAAAGCAGTAAAATGGACGCGAAGTCCGTGGACGCGAAGTCCGGAAAGCAGTAAAGTCACTAGGCCGAAGCCCGAGGAAAGCAGTAAAATGGACGCGAAGTCCGTGGACGCGAAGTCCGGAAAGCAGTAAAGTCACTAGGCCGAAGCCCGAGGAAAGCAGTAAAATGGACGCGAAGTCCGTGGACGCGAAGTCCGGAAAGCGATAAAGTCACTAGGCCGAAGCCCGAGGAAAGCAGTAAAATGGACGCGAAGTCCGAAAAGCAGTAAAGTCACTAGGCCAAACCCGAGGAAGCAGTAAAATGGACGCGAAGTCCGGAAAGCAGTAAAGTCACTAGGCCGAAGCCCGGGAAAAGCGGTAAAATGGACGCGAAGTCCGGAAAGCAGTAAAGTCACTAGGCCGAAGCCCGAGGAAAGCAGTAAAATGGACGCGAAGTCCGGAAAGCAGTAAAGTCACTAGGCCGAAGCCCGAGGAAAGCAGTAAAATGGACGCGAAGTCCGTGGACGCGAAGTCCGGAAAGCAGTAAAGTCACTAGGCCGAAGCCCGAGGAAAGCAGTAAAATGGACGCGAAGTCCGGAAAGCAGTAAAGTCACTAGGCCGAAGCCCGAGGAAAGCAGTAAAATGGACGCGAAGTCCGTGGACGCGAAGTCCGGAAAGCAGTAAAGTCACTAGGCCGAAGCCCGAGGAAAGCAGTAAAATGGACGCGAAGTCCGTGGACGCGAAGTCCGGAAAGCAGTAAAGTCACTAGGCCGAAGCCCGAGGAAAGCAGTAAAATGGACGCGAAGTCCGTGGACGCGAAGTCCGGAAAGCAGTAAAGTCACTAGGCCGAAGCCCGAGGAAAGCAGTAAAATGGACGCGAAGTCCGTGGACGCGAAGTCCGGAAAGCAGTAAAGTCACTAGGCCGAAGCCCGAGGAAAGCAGTAAAATGGACGCGAAGTCCGTGGACGCGAAGTCCGGAAAGCAGTAAAGTCACTAGGCGAAGCCCGAGGAAAGCAGTAAAATGGACGCGAAGTCCGTGGACGCGAAGTCCGGAAAGCAGTAAAGTCACTAGGCCGAAGCCCGAGGAAAGCAGTAAAATGGACGCGAAGTCCGGAAAGCAGTAAAGTCACTAGGCCGAAGCCCGAGGAAAGCAGTAAAACGGAACGCGAAGTCCGGAAAGCAGTAAAGTCACTAGGCCGAAGCCCGAGGAAAGCAGTAAAATGGACGCGAAGTCCGTGGACGCGAAGTCCGGAAAGCAGTAAAGTCACTAGGCCGAAGCCCGAGGAAAGCAGTAAAATGGACGCGAAGTCCGGAAAGCAGTAAAGTCACTAGGCCGAAGCCCGAGGAAAGCAGTAAAATGGACGCGAAGTCCGTGGACGCGAAGTCCGGAAAGCAGTAAAGTCACTAGGCCGAAGCCCGAGGAAAGCAGTAAAATGGACGCGAAGTCCGTGGACGCGAAGTCCGAAAAGCAGTAAAGTCACTAGGCCGAAGCCCGAGGAAAGCAGTAAAATGGACGCGAAGTCCGTGGACGCGAAGTCCGGAAAGCAGTAAAGTCACTAGGCCGAAGCCCGAGGAAAGCAGTAAAATGGACGCGAAGTCCGTGGACGCGAAGTCCGGAAAGCAGTAAAGTCACTAGCCGAAGCCCGAAGAAAGCAGTAAAATGGACGCGAAGTCCGTGGACGCGAAGTCCGGAAAGCAGTAAAGTCACTAGCCGAAGCCCGAAGAAAGCAGTAAAATGGACGCGAAGTCCGTGGACTCGAAGTCCGGAAAGCGATAAAGTCACTAGGCCGAAGCCCGAGGAAAGCAGTAAAATGGACGCGAAGTCCGAAAAGCAGTAAAGTCACTAGGCCAAGCCCGAGGAAAGCAGTAAAATGGACGCGAAGTCCGTGGACGCGAAGTCCGGAAAGCAGTAAAGTCACTAGGCCGAAGCCCGAGGAAAAGCGGTAAAATGGACGCGAAGTCCGTGGACGCGAAGTCCGGAAAGCAGTAAAATGGACGAAGTCCGAAAGCAGTAAAGTCACTAGGCCGAAGCCCGAGGAAAGCAGTAAAATGGACGCGAAGTCCGTGGACGCGAAGTCCGAAAGCAGTAAAGTCACTAGGCCGAAGCCCGAGAAAAGCGTAAAATGGACGCGAAGTCCGTGGACGCGAAGTCCGGAAAGCAGTAAAGTCACTAGGCCGAAGCCCGAGGAAAGCAGTAAAATGGACGCGAAGTCCGGAAAGCAGTAAAGTCACTAGGCCGAAGCCCGAGGAAAGCAGTAAAATGGACGCGAAGTCCGTGGACGCGAAGTCCGGAAAGCAGTAAAGTCACTAGGCCGAAGCCCGAGGAAAGCAGTAAAATGGACGCGAAGTCCGTGGACGCGAAGTCCGGAAAGCAGTAAAGTCACTAGGCCGAAGCCCGAGGAAAGCAGTAAAATGGACGCGAAGTCCGTGGACGCGAAGTCCGGAAAGCAGTAAAGTCACTAGGCCGAAGCCCGAGGAAAGCAGTAAAATGGACGCGAAGTCCGTGGACGCGAAGTCCGGAAAGCAGTAAAGTCACTAGGCCGAAGCCCGAGGAAAGCAGTAAAATGGACGCGAAGTCCGTGGACGCGAAGTCCGGAAAGCAGTAAAGTCACTAGGCCGAAGCCCGAGGAAAGCAGTAAAATGGACGCGAAGTCCGGAAAGCGATAAAGTCACTAGGCCGAAGCCCGAGGAAAGCAGTAAAATGGACGCGAAGTCCGTGGACGCGAAGTCCGGAAAGCAGTAAAGTCACTAGGCCGAAGCCCGAGGAAAGCAGTAAAATGGACGCGAAGTCCGTGGACGCGAAGTCCGGAAAGCAGTAAAGTCACTAGGCCGAAGCCCGAGGAAAGCAGTAAAATGGACGCGAAGTCCGTGGACGCGAAGTCCGGAAAGCAGTAAAGTCACTAGGCCGAAGCCCGAGGAAAGCGGTAAAATGGACGCGAAGTCCGTGGACGCGAAGTCCGGAAAGCAGTAAAGTCACTAGGCCGAAGCCCGAGGAAAGCAGTAAAATGGACGCGAAGTCCGTGGACGCGAAGTCCGGAAAGCAGTAAAGTCACTAGGCCGAAGCCCAAGGAAAGCAGTAAAATGGACGCGAAGTCCGTGGACGCGAAGTCCGGAAAGCGATAAAGTCACTAGGCCGAAGCCCGAGGAAAGCAGTAAAATGGACGCGAAGTCCGAAAAGCAGTAAAGTCACTAGGCCGAAGCCCGAGGAAAGCAGTAAAATGGACGCGAAGTCCGTGGACGCGAAGTCCGGAAAGCAGTAAAGTCACTAGGCCGAAGCCCGAGGAAAGCAGTAAAATGGACGCGAAGTCCGTGGACGCGAAGTCCGGAAAGCAGTAAAGTCACTAGGCCGAAGCCCGAGGAAAGCAGTAAAATGGACGCGAAGTCCGTGGACGCGAAGTCCGGAAAGCGATAAAGTCACTAGGCCGAAGCCCGAGGAAAGCAGTAAAATGGACGCGAAGTCCGTGGACGCGAAGTCCGGAAAGCAGTAAAGTCACTAGGCCGAAGCCCGAGGAAAGCAGTAAAATGGACGCGAAGTCCGTGGACGCGAAGTCCGTGGACGCGAAGTCCGGAAAGCAGTAAAGTCACTAGGCCGAAGCCCGAGGAAAGCGGTAAAATGGACGCGAAGTCCGTGGACGCGAAGTCCGGAAAGCAGTAAAGTCACTAGGCCGAAGCCCGAGGAAAGCAGTAAAATGGACGCGAAGTCCGTGGACGCGAAGTCCGGAAAGCAGTAAAGTCACTAGGCCGAAGCCCGAGGAAGCAGTAAAATGGACGCGAAGTCCGTGGACGCGAAGTCCGGAAAGCAGTAAAGTCACTAGCCGAAGCCCGAGGAAAGCAGTAAAATGGACGCGAAGTCCGTGGACGCGAAGTCCGGAAAGCGTAAAGTCACTAGGCCGAAGCCCGAGGAAAGCAGTAAAATGGACGCGAAGTCCGAAAAGCAGTAAAGTCACTAGGCCGAAGCCCGAGGAAAGCAGTAAAATGGACGCGAAGTCCGGAAAGCAGTAAAGTCACTAGGCCGAAGCCCGGAAAGCAGTAAAATGGACGCGAAGTCCGGAAAGCAGTAAAGTCACTAGGCCGAAGCCCGAGGAAAGCAGTAAAATGGACGCGAAGTCCGGAAAGCAGTAAAGTCACTAGGCCGAAGCCCGAGGAAAGCAGTAAAATGGACGCGAAGTCCGTGGACGCGAAGTCCGGAAAGCAGTAAAGTCACTAGGCCGAAGCCCGAGGAAAGCAGTAAAATGGACGCGAAGTCCGTGGACGCGAAGTCCGAAAAGCAGTAAAGTCACTAGGCCGAAGCCCGAGGAAAGCAGTAAAATGGACGCGAAGTCCGTGGACGCGAAGTCCGGAAAGCAGTAAAGTCACTAGGCCGAAGCCCGAGGAAAGCAGTAAAATGGACGCGAAGTCCGTGGACGCGAAGTCCGGAAAGCAGTAAAGTCACTAGGCCGAAGCCCGAGGAAAGCGGTAAAATGGACGCGAAGTCCGTGGACGCGAAGTCCGGAAAGCAGTAAAGTCACTAGGCCGAAGCCCGAGGAAAGCAGTAAAATGGACGCGAAGTCCGTGGACGCGAAGTCCGGAAAGCAGTAAAGTCACTAGGCCGAAGCCCGAGGAAAGCAGTAAAATGGACGCGAAGTCCGTGGACGCGAAGTCCGGAAAGCAGTAAAGTCACTAGGCCGAAGCCCGAGGAAAGCAGTAAAATGGACGCGAAGTCCGTGGACGCGAAGTCCGGAAAGCGTAAAGTCACTAGGCCGAAGCCCGAGGAAAGCAGTAAAATGGACGCGAAGTCCGTGGACGCGAAGTCCGGAAAGCAGTAAAGTCACTAGGCCGAAGCCCGAGGAAAGCAGTAAAATGGACGCGAAGTCCGTGGACGCGAAGTCCGGAAAGCAGTAAAGTCACTAGGCCGAAGCCCGAGGAAAGCAGTAAAATGGACGCGAAGTCCGTGGACGCGAAGTCCGGAAAGCAGTAAAGTCACTAGGCCGAAGCCCGAGGAAAGCAGTAAAATGGACGCGAAGTCCGGAAAGCGATAAAGTCACTAGGCCGAAGCCCGAGGAAAGCAGTAAAATGGACGCGAAGTCCGTGGACGCGAAGTCCGGAAAGCAGTAAAGTCACTAGGCCGAAGCCCGAGGAAAGCAGTAAAATGGACGCGAAGTCCGTGGACGCGAAGTCCGGAAAGCAGTAAAGTCACTAGGCCGAAGCCCGAAGGAAGCAGTAAAATGGACGCGAAGTCCGTGGACGCGAAGTCCGGAAAGCAGTAAAGTCACTAGGCCGAAGCCCGAGGAAAGCAGTAAAATGGACGCGAAGTCCGTGGACGCGAAGTCCGGAAAGCAGTAAAGTCACTAGGCCGAAGCCCGAGGAAAGCAGTAAAATGGACGCGAAGTCCGTGGACGCGAAGTCCGGAAAGCAGTAAAGTCACTAGCCGAAGCCCGAAGAAAGCAGTAAAATGGACGCGAAGTCCGTGGACGCGAAGTCCGGAAAGCGTAAAGTCACTAGGCCGAAGCCCGAGGAAAGCAGTAAAATGGACGCGAAGTCCGAAAAGCAGTAAAGTCACTAGGCAACCCGAGGAAAGCAGTAAAATGGACGCGAAGTCCGTGGACGCGAAGTCCGGAAAGCAGTAAAGTCACTAGGCCGAAGCCCGAGAAAAGCAGTAAAATGGACGCGAAGTCCGTGGACGCGAAGTCCGGAAAGCAGTAAAGTCACTAGGCCGAAGCCCGAGGAAAGCAGTAAAATGGACGCGAAGTCCGTGGACGCGAAGTCCGGAAAGCGATAAAGTCACTAGGCCGAAGCCCGAGGAAAGCAGTAAAATGGACGCGAAGTCCGTGGACGCGAAGTCCGGAAAGCAGTAAAGTCACTAGGCCGAAGCCCGAGGAAAGCAGTAAAATGGACGCGAAGTCCGTGGACGCGAAGTCCGTGGACGCGAAGTCCGGAAAGCAGTAAAGTCACTAGGCCGAAGCCCGAGAAAAGCAGTAAAATGGACGCGAAGTCCGTGGACGCGAAGTCCGGAAAGCAGTAAAGTCACTAGGCCGAAGCCCGAGGAAAGCAGTAAAATGGACGCGAAGTCCGTGGACGCGAAGTCCGGAAAGCAGTAAAGTCACTAGGCCGAAGCCCGAGGAAAGCAGTAAAATGGACGCGAAGTCCGGAAAGCAGTAAAGTCACTAGCCGAAGCCCGAGGAAAGCAGTAAAATGGACGCGAAGTCCGTGGACGCGAAGTCCGAAAGCGATAAAGTCACTAGGCCGAAGCCCGAGGAAAGCAGTAAAATGGACGCGAAGTCCGAAAGCAGTAAAGTCACTAGGCCAAGCCCGAGGAAAGCAGTAAAATGGACGCGAAGTCCGGAAAAGCAGTAAAGTCACTAGGCGAAGCCCGGGAAAAGCGGTAAAATGGACGCGAAGTCCGGAAAGCAGTAAAGTCACTAGGCCGAAGCCCGAGGAAAGCAGTAAAATGGACGCGAAGTCCGGAAAGCAGTAAAGTCACTAGGCGAAGCCCGAGGAAAGCAGTAAAATGGACGCGAAGTCCGTGGACGCGAAGTCCGGAAAGCGAGTAAAGTCACTAGGCCGAAGCCCGAGGAAAGCAGTAAAATGGACGCGAAGTCGTGGACGCGAAGTCCGGAAAGCAGTAAAGTCACTAGGCCGAAGCCCGAGGAAAGCGGTAAAATGGACGCGAAGTCCGTGGACGCGAAGTCCGGAAAGCAGTAAAGTCACTAGGCCGAAGCCGAGGAAAGCAGTAAAATGGACGCGAAGTCCGTGGACGCGAAGTCCGGAAAGCAGTAAAGTCACTAGGCCGAAGCCCGAGGAAAGCAGTAAAATGGACGCGAAGTCCGGAAAGCAGTAAAGTCACTAGGCCGAAGCCCGAGGAAAGCAGTAAAATGGACGCGAAGTCCGTGGACGCGAAGTCGGAAAGCAGTAAAGTCACTAGGCCGAAGCCCGAGGAAAGCAGTAAAATGGACGCGAAGTCCGTGGACGCGAAGTCCGGAAAGCAGTAAAGTCACTAGGGAAGCCCGAGGAAAGCAGTAAAATGGACGCGAAGTCCGTGGACGCGAAGTCCGGAAAGCAGTAAAGTCACTAGGCCGAAGCCGAGGAAAGCAGTAAAATGGACGCGAAGTCCGTGGACGCGAAGTCCGGAAAGCAGTAAAGTCACTAGGCCGAAGCCCGAGGAAAGCAGTAAATGGACGCGAAGTCCGTGGACGCGAAGTCCGGAAAGCAGTAAAGTCACTAGGCCGAAGCCGAGGAAAGCAGTAAAATGGACGCGAAGTCGTGGACGCGAAGTCCGGAAAGCGATAAAGTCACTAGGCCGAAGCCCGAGGAAAAGCAGTAAAATGGACGCGAAGTCCGGAAAGCAGTAAAGTCACTAGGCGAAGCCCGAGGAAAGCAGTAAAATGGACGCGAAGTCCGTGGACGCGAAGTCCGGAAAGCAGTAAAGTCACTAGGCCGAAGCCCGAGAAAAGCGGTAAAATGGACGCGAAGTCCGTGGACGCGAAGTCCGGAAAGCAGTAAAGTCACTAGGCCGAAGCCCGAGGAAAGCAGTAAAATGGACGCGAAGTCCGAAAAGCAGTAAAGTCACTAGGCCGAAGCCCGAGGAAAGCAGTAAAATGGACGCGAAGTCCGTGGACGCGAAGTCCGTGGACGCGAAGTCCGGAAAGCAGTAAAGTCACTAGGCCGAAGCCCGAGGAAAGCAGTAAAATGGACGCGAAGTCCGTGGACGCGAAGTCCGGAAAGCAGTAAAGTCACTAGGCCGAAGCCCGAGGAAAGCAGTAAAATGGACGCGAAGTCCGTGGACGCGAAGTCCGGAAAGCAGTAAAGTCACTAGGCCGAAGCCCGAGGGAAGCAGTAAAATGGACGCGAAGTCCGTGACGGAAGTCCGGAAAGCAGTAAAGTCACTAGCCGAAGCCCGAGGAAAGCAGTAAAATGGACGCGAAGTCCGTGGACGCGAAGTCCGGAAAGCAGTAAAGTCACTAGGCCGAAGCCCGAGGAAAGCAGTAAAATGGACGCGAAGTCCGAAAAGCAGTAAAGTCACTAGGCGAATCCCGAGGAAAGCAGTAAAATGGACGCGAAGTCCGGAAAGCAGTAAAGTCACTAGGCCGAAGCCCGGGAAAAGCAGTAAAATGGACGCGAAGTCCGGAAAGCAGTAAAGTCACTAGGCCGAAGCCCGAGGAAAGCAGTAAAATGGACGCGAAGTCCGGAAAGCAGTAAAGTCACTAGGCCGAAGCCCGAGGAAAGCAGTAAAATGGACGCGAAGTCCGTGGACGCGAAGTCCGGAAAGCGTAAAGTCACTAGGCGAAGCCCGAGGAAGCAGTAAATGGACGCGAAGTCCGTGGACGCGAAGTCCGTGGACGCGAAGTCCGGAAAGCAGTAAAGTCACTAGGCCGAAGCCCGAGGAAAGCAGTAAAATGGACGCGAAGTCCGTGGACGCGAAGTCCGGAAAGCAGTAAAGTCACTAGGCCGAAGCCCGAGGAAAGCAGTAAAATGGACGCGAAGTCCGTGGACGCGAAGTCCGGAAAGCAGTAAAGTCACTAGGCCGAAGCCCGAGGAAAGCAGTAAAATGGACGCGAAGTCCGTGGACGCGAAGTCCGGAAAGCGTAAAGTCACTAGGCCGAAGCCGAGGAAAGCAGTAAAATGGACGCGAAGTCCGGAAAGCAGTAAAGTCACTAGGCCGAAGCCCGAGGAAAGCAGTAAAATGGACGCGAAGTCCGTGGACGCGAAGTCCGGAAAGCAGTAAAGTCACTAGGCCGAAGCCCGAGGAAAGCAGTAAAATGGACGCGAAGTCCGTGGACGCGAAGTCCGGAAAGCAGTAAAGTCACTAGGCCGAAGCCCGAGGAAAGCAGTAAAATGGACGCGAAGTCCGTGGACGCGAAGTCCGGAAAGCAGTAAAGTCACTAGGCCGAAGCCCGAGGAAAGCAGTAAAATGGACGCGAAGTCCGTGGACGCGAAGTCCGGAAAGCAGTAAAGTCACTAGGCCGAAGCCGAGGAAAGCAGTAAAATGGACGCGAAGTCGTGGACGCGAAGTCCGGAAAGCAGAAGTCACTAGGCCGAAGCCGAGGAAAGCAGTAAAATGGACGCGAAGTCCGTGGACGCGAAGTCCGGAAAGCAGTAAAGTCACTAGGCCGAAGCCCGAAGAAAGCAGTAAAATGGACGCGAAGTCCGTGGACGCGAAGTCCGGAAAGCAGATAAAGTCACTAGGCCGAAGCCCGAGGAAAGCAGTAAAATGGACGCGAAGTCCGAAAAGCAGTAAAGTCACTAGGCCGAAGCCCGAGGAAAGCAGTAAAATGGACGCGAAGTCCGTGGACGAGAAGTCCGGAAAGCAGTAAAGTCACTAGGCCGAAGCCCGAGGAAAGCGGTAAAATGGACGCGAAGTCCGTGGACGCGAAGTCCGGAAAGCAGTAAAGTCACTAGGCCGAAGCCCGAGGAAAGCAGTAAAATGGACGCGAAGTCCGTGGACGCGAAGTCCGGAAAGCGATAAAGTCACTAGGCCGAAGCCCGAGGAAAGCAGTAAAATGGACGCGAAGTCCGTGGACGCGAAGTCCGGAAAGCAGTAAAGTCACTAGGCCGAAGCCCGAGGAAAGCAGTAAAATGGACGCGAAGTCCGTGGACGCGAAGTCCGGAAAGCAGTAAAGTCACTAGGCCGAAGCCCGAGAAAGCAGTAAAATGGACGCGAAGTCCGTGGACGCGAAGTCCGGAAAGCGAGTAAAGTCACTAGCGAAGCCCGAGGAAAGCGGTAAAATGGACGCGAAGTCCGTGGACGCGAAGTCCGGAAAGCAGTAAAGTCACTAGGCCGAAGCCGAGGAAAGCAGTAAAATGGACGCGAAGTCCGTGGACGCGAAGTCGGAAAGCAGTAAAGTCACTAGCGAAGCCGAGAAAGCAGTAAAATGGACGCGAAGTCGTGGACGCGAAGTCCGGAAAGCAGTAAAGTCACTAGGCCGAAGCCCGAGGAAAGCAGTAAAATGGACGCGAAGTCCGGAAAGCAGTAAAGTCCT
>NW_022204178.1:0-22070 GCF_007655135.1 Punica granatum
AGGAAAGTAGTCGGGATGGCCCGAAGGGGACTGACCCGATGCAGGAAAGTAGTCGGGATTGCCCGAAGGAGACTGATCCCCGTGCAGGAAAGTAGTCGGGATTGCCCGAAGGAGACTGATCCCCGTGCAGGAAAGTAGTCGGGATTGGCCCGAAGGGGACTGACCCCGATGCAGGAAAGTAGTCGGGATTGCCCGAAGGAGACTGATCCCCGTGCAGGAAAGTAGTCGGGATTGGCCCGAACGGGACTGATCCCGGTGCAGGAAAGTAGTCGGGATTGACCGGAAGGGGACTGACCCCTGTGCAGGAAAGTAGTCGGGATTGGCCCGAAGGGGACTGACCCCGATGCAGGAAAGTAGTCGGGATTGCCCGAAGGGGACTGACCCCGTGCAGGAAAGTAGTCGGGATTGGCCCGAAGGGGACTGACCCCGATGCAGGAAAGTAGTCGGGATTGCCCGAAGGAGACTGATCCCCGTGCAGGAAAGTAGTCGGGATTGACCCGAAGGGGACTGTCCCCTGTGCAGGAAAGTAGTCGGGATAGCCCGAATGAGACTGATCCCCGTGCAGGAAAGTAGTCGGCATTGACCCCGGTGCAGGAAAGTAGTCGGGATTGGCCCGAAGGGGACTGACCCCGATGCAGGAAAGTAGTCGGGATTGCCCGAAGGAGACTGATCCCCGTGCAGGAAAGTAGTCGGGATTGGCCCGAAGGGGACTGACCCCGATGCAGGAAAGTAGTCGGGATTGCCCGAAGGGGACTGATCCCCGTGCAGGAAAGTAGTCGGGATTGCCGGAAGGGGACTGATCCCTGGCAGGAAAGTAGTCGGGATTGCCGAAGGGGACTGACCGGTGCAGGAAAGTAGTCGGGATTGCCCGAAGGGGACTGATCCCTGTGCAGGAAAGTAGTCGGGATTGCCCGAAGGGGACTGACCCCGGTGCAGGAAAGTAGTCGGGATTGGCCCGAAGGGGACTGATCCCGGTGCAGGAAAGTAGTCGGGATTGCCCGAAGGGACTGACCCCGTGCAGGAAAGTAGTCGGGATTGCCCGAAGGAGACTGATCCCCGTGCAGGAAAGTAGTCGGGATTGCCCGAAGGAGACTGATCCCCGTGCAGGAAAGTAGTCGGGATTGGCCCGAAGGGGACTAACCCCGATGCAGGAAAGTTGTCGGGATTGCCCGAAGGAGACTGATCCCCGTGCAGGAAAGTAGTCGGGATTGGCCCGAAGGGGACTGACCCCGATGCAGGAAAGTAGTCGGGATTGCCCGAAGGGGACTGACCCCGATGCAGGAAAGTAGTCGGGATTGGCCGAAGGGGACTGACCCCGATGCAGGAAAGTAGTCGGGATTGCCCGAAGGAGACTGATCCCCGTGCAGGAAAGTAGTCGGGATTGCCCGAAGGAGACTGATCCCCGTGCAGGAAAGTAGTCGGGATTGGCCCGAAGGGGACTGACCCCGATGCAGGAAAGTAGTCGGGATTGCCCGAAGGAGACTGATCCCCGTGCAGGAAAGTAGTCGGGATTGCCCGAAGGAGACTGATCCCCGTGCAGGAAAGTAGTCGGGATTGGCCCGAAGGGGACTGACCCCGATGCAGGAAAGTAGTCGGGATTGCCCGAAGGAGACTGATCCCCGTGCAGGAAAGTAGTCGGGATTGGCCCGAAGGGGACTGACCCCGATGCAGGAAAGTAGTCGGGATTGCCCGAAGGAGACTGATCCCCGTGCAGGAAAGTAGTCGGGATTGCCCGAAGGGGACTGATCCCTGTGCAGGAAAGTAGTCGGGATTGGCCCGAAGGGGACTGACCCCGATGCAGGAAGGAAAGTAGTCGGGATTGCCCGAAGGAGACTGATCCCCGTGCAGGAAAGTAGTCGGGATTGGCCCGAAGGGGACTGACCCCGATGCAGGAAAGTAGTCGGGATTGCCCGAAGGGAGACTGATCCCGTGCAGGAAAGTAGTCGGGATTGCCCGAAGGGGACTGATTCCTGTGCAGGAAAGTAGTCGGGATTGACCCGAAGGGGACTGACCCCGGTGCAGGAAAGTAGTCGGGATTGCCCGAAGGGCACTGATCCCTGTGCAGGAAAGTAGTCGGGATTGACCCGACGGGGACTGACCCCGGGGCAGGAAAGTAGTCGGGATTGCCGGAAGGGGACTGATCCCTGTGCAGGAAGGTAGTCGGGATTGACCCGAAGGGGACTGACCCCGGTGCAGGAAAGTAGTCGGGATTGCCCCGAAGGGGACTGACCCCTTTGTAGGAAAGTAGTCGGGATTGGCCCGAAGGGGACTGAGACCGGTGCAGGAAAGTAGTCGGGATTGCCCCGAAGGGGACTGACCCCCGTGCAGGAAAGTAGTCGGTATTAACCCGAAGGGGACTGACCCCGCTGCAGGAAAGTTGTCGGGATTGCCCGAAGGAGACTGATCCCCGTGCAGGAAAGTAGTCGGGATTGGCCCGAAGGGGACTGACCCCGATGCAGGAAAGTAGTCGGGATTGCCCGAAGGAGACTGATCCCCGTGCAGGAAAGTAGTCGGGATTGCCCGAAGGAGACTGATCCCCGTGCAGGAAAGTAGTCGGGATTGGCCCGAAGGGGACTGACCCCGATGCAGGAAAGTAGTCGGGATTGCCCGAAGGAGACTGATCCCCGTGCAGGAAAGTAGTCGGGATTGGCCCGAAGGGGACTGACCCCGATGCAGGAAAGTAGTCGGGATTGCCCGAAGGAGACTGATCCCCGTGCAGGAAAGTAGTCGGCTTGCCCGAAGGAGACTGATCCCCGTGCAGGAAAGTAGTCGGGATTGGCCCGAAGGGGACTGACCCCGATGGAGGAAAGTAGTCGGGATTGACCCGAAAGGGACTGACCCCGGTGCAGGAAAGTAGTCGGGATTGCCGAAAGGGGACTGATCCCTGTGCAGGAAAGTAGTCGGGATTGGCCAATAGGGGACTGACCCCGATGGAGGAAAGTAGTCGGGATTGCCCGAAGGAGACTGATCCCCGTGCAGGAAAGTAGTCGGGATTGCCCGAAGGAGACTGATCCCCGTGCAGGAAAGTAGTCGGGATTGGCCTAAACGGGACAGATCCCGGTGCAGGAAAGTAGTCGGGATTGACCGGAAGGGGACTGACCCCTGTGCAGGAAAGTAGTCGGGATTGGCCGGAAGGGGACTGACTCCGATGCAGGAAAGTAGTCGGGATTGCCCGAAGGAGACTGATCCCCGTGCAGGAAAGTAGTCGGGATTGGCCCGAAGGGGACTGACCCCGATGCAGGAAAGTAGTCGGGATTGCCCGAAGGAGACTGATCCCCGTGCAGGAAAGTAGTCGGGATTGACCCGAAGGGGACTGTCCCCTGTGCAGGAAAGTAGTCGGGATAGCCCGAATGAGACTGATCCCCGTGCAGGAAAGTAGTCGGGATTGCCCGAAGGAGACTGATCCCCGTGCAGGAAAGTAGTCGGGATTGCCCGAAGGGCACTGATCCCTGTGCAGGAAAGTAGTCGGGATTGACCCGACGGGGACTGACCCCGGGGCAGGAAAGTAGTCGGGATTGCCGGAAGGGGACTGATCCCTGTGCAGGAAGGTAGTCGGGATTGACCCGAAGGGGACTGACCCCTGTGCAGGAAAGGAGTCGGGATTGCCCGAAGGGGACTGACCCCGTGCAGGAAAGTAGTCGGGATTGGCCCGAAGGAGACTGATCCCGGTGCAGGAAAGTAGTCGGGATTGACCCGAAGGGGACTGACCCCCGTGCAGGAAAGTAGTCGGGATTGCCCGAAGGGGACTGACCCGTGCAGGAAAGTAGTCGGGATTGCCCGAAGGAGACTGATCCCGTGCAGGAAAGTAGTCGGGATTGGCCGAAGGGGACTGACCCGTGCAGGAAAGTAGTCGGGATTGCCCGAAGGGGACTGATCCCTGTGCAGGAAAGTAGTCGGGATTGCCCGAAGGGGACTGACCCCGTGCAGGAAAGTAGTCGGGATGGCCCGAAGGGGACTGACCCGTGCAGGAAAGTAGTCGGGATTGCCCGAAGGGGACTGACCCCGTGCAGGAAAGTAGTCGGGATTGGCCCGAAGGGACTGACCCCGTGCAGGAAAGTAGTCGGGATTGCCGAAGGGGACTGATCCCGTGCAGGAAAGTAGTCGGGATTGGCCCGAAGGGGACTGACCCGATGCAGGAAAGTAGTCGGGATTGCCGAAGGGGACTGACCCCGTGCAGGAAAGTAGTCGGGATTGCCCGAAAGGGACTGATCCCGGTGCAGGAAAGTAGTCGGGATTGACCCGAAGGGGACTGACCCCTGTGCAGGAAAGTAGTCGGGATTGCCCGAAGGGGACTGACCCGTGCAGGAAAGTAGTCGGGATTGCCCGAAGGGGACTGATCCCCGTGCAGGAAAGTAGTCGGGATTGGCCCGAAGGGGACTGACCCCGTGCAGGAAAGTAGTCGGGATTGCCCGAAGGGGACTGATCCCGTGCAGGAAAGTAGTCGGGATTGGCCGAAGGGGACTGACCCCGTGCAGGAAAGTAGTCGGGATTGCCCGAAGGGGACTGATCCCCGTGCAGGAAAGTAGTCGGGATTGACCCGAAGGGGACTGACCCGGTGCAGGTAGGAAAGTAGTCGGGATTGCCGAAGGGGACTGATCCCTGGCAGGAGGAGGAAGTAGTCGGGATTGACCCGAAGGGGACTGACCCTGTGCAGGAAAGTAGTCGGGATTGCCCGAAGGAGACTGATACCCGTGCAGGAAAGTAGTCGGGATTGGCCGAAGGGGACTGATCCCGGTGCAGGAAAGTAGTCGGGATTGACCCGAAGGGGACTGACCCCTGTGCAGGAAAGTAGTCGGGATTGCCCGAAGGGGACTGACCCCGTGCAGGAAAGTAGTCGGGATTGCCCGAAGGACTGATTCCCGTGCAGGAAAGTAGTCGGGATTGGCCCGAAGGGGACAGATCCCGGTGCAGGAAAGTAGTCGGGATTGCCCGAAGGGGACTGACCCCGTGCAGGAAAGTAGTCGGGATTGCCCGAAGGGGACTGATCCCGGTGCAGGAAAGTAGTCGGGATTGCCCGAAGGGACTGACCATGTGCAGGAAAGTAGTCGGGATTGCCCGAAGGGGACTGACCCCGTGCAGGAAAGTAGTCGGGATTGCCCGAAGGAGACTGATCCCCGTGCAGGAAAGTAGTCGGGATTGGCCCGAAGGGGACTGACCCCGATGCAGGAAAGTAGTCGGGATTGCCCGAAGGGGACTGATCCCCGTGCAGGAAAGTAGTCGGGATTGCCCGAAGGGGACTGATCCCGGTGCAGGAAAGTAGTCGGGATTGACCGAAGGGGACTGACCCCGGTGCAGGAAAGTAGTCGGGATTGGCCCGAAGGGGACTGACCCCGATGCAGGAAAGTAGTCGGGATTGCCCGAAGGGGACTGATCCCCGTGCAGGAAAGTAGTCGGGATTGCCCGAAGGGGACTGACCCCGTGCAGGAAAGTAGTCGGGATTGCCGAAGGAGGACTGATCCCCGTGCAGGAAAGTAGTCGGGATTGACCCGAAGGGGACTGACCCCGGTGCAGGAAAGTAGTCGGGATTGCCCGAAGGGGACTGATCCTGTGCAGGAAAGTAGTCGGGATTGACCCGAAGGGGACTGACCCCGGTGCAGGAAAGTAGTCGGGATTGCCGGAAGGGGACTGATCCCGTGCAGGAAAGTAGTCGGGATTGACCCGAAGGGGACTGACCCTGTGCAGGAAAGTAGTCGGGATTGCCCGAAGGAGACTGATACCCGTGCAGGAAAGTAGTCGGGATTGCCCGAAGGAGACTGATCCCGGTGCAGGAAAGTAGTCGGGATTGACCCGAAGGGGACTGACCCCTGTGCAGGAAAGTAGTCGGGATTGGCCCGAAGGGGACTGACCCCGCTGCAGGAAAGTAGTCGGGATTGCCCGAAGGAGACTGATCCCCGTGCAGGAAAGTAGTCGGGATTGGCCCGAAGGGGACTGACCCCGATGCAGGAAAGTAGTCGGGATTGCCCGAAGGAGACTGATCCCCGTGCAGGAAAGTAGTCGGGATTGCCCGAAGGAGACTGATCCCGTGCAGGAAAGTAGTCGGGATTGACCGAAGGGGACTGACCCCGGTGCAGGAAAGTAGTCGGGATTGGCCCGAAGGGGACTGACCCCGATGCAGGAAAGTAGTCGGGATTGACCCGAAGGGGACTGACCCCGGTGCAGGAAAGTAGTCGGGATTGCCGAAAGGGGACTGATCCCTGTGCAGGAAAGTAGTCGGGATTGGCCCGAAGGGGACTGAACCCCGTGCAGGAAAGTAGTCGGATTGCCCGAAGGGGACTGATCCCGTGCAGGAAAGTAGTCGGGATTGGCCGGAACGGGACTGATCCCGGGCAGGAAAGTAGTCGGGATTGACCCGAAGGGGACTGACCCGTGCAGGAAAGTAGTCGGGATTGGCCGAAGGGGACTGACCCCGTGCAGGAAAGTAGTCGGGATTGACCCGAAGGGACTGACCCCGTGCAGGAAAGTAGTCGGGATTGCCGAAGGGGACTGATCCCCGTGCAGGAAAGTAGTCGGGATTGGCCGAAGGGGACTGACCCCGTGCAGGAAAGTAGTCGGGATTGCCCGAAGGAGACTGATCCCGTGCAGGAAAGTAGTCGGGATTGCCCGAAGGGGACTGACCCGGTGCAGGAAAGTAGTCGGGATTGCCCGAAGGGGACTGACCCCGGTGCAGGAAAAGTAGTCGGGATTGGCCGAAGGGGACTGACCCCGATGCAGGAAAGTAGTCGGGATTGCCCGAAGGGGACTGATCCCCGTGCAGGAAAGTAGTCGGGATTGGCCGAAGGGGACTGACCCGTGCAGGAAAAGTAGTCGGGATTGCCGAAGGAGGAGACTGATCCCCGTGCAGGAAAGTAGTCGGGATTGACCCGAGGGGAACTAACCCCTGTGCAGGAAATTAGTCGAGATTGACCCGAAGGGAACTGACCCCTGTGCAAGAAAGTAGTCGGGATTGATCCGAAGGGGACTGACCCCTGTGTAGGAAAGTAGTCGGGATTGACCCGAAGGGGACTGACCCCTGTGTAGGAAAGTAGTCGGGATTGACCCGTAGGGGATGGACCCCTGTGCAGGAAAGTAGTCGGTATTGCCCGAAGGGGACTGATCCCCGTGCAGGAAAGTAGCTGGGATTGATCCGAAGGGGACTGACCCCTGTGCAGGAAAGTAGTCGGGATTGACCCGAAGGGGACTGACCCCTGTGCAGGAAAGTAGTCGGGATTGGCCCGAAGGGGACTGACCCCGGTGCAGGAAAGTAGTCGGGATTGCCCGAAGGGGACTGATCCCGGTGCAGGAAAGTAGTCGGGATTGGCCCGAAGGGGACTGACCCCGATGCAGGAAAGTAGTCGGGATTGCCCGAAGGGGACTGACCCCGTGCAGGAAAGTAGTCGGGATTGCCCGAAGGAGACTGATCCGGTGCAGGAAAGTAGTCGGGATTGACCCGAAGGGGACTGACCCGTGCAGGAAAGTAGTCGGGATTGGCCCGAAGGGGACTGACCCGTGCAGGAAAGTAGTCGGGATTGACCCGAAGGGGACTGACCCCGGTGCAGGAAAGTAGTCGGGATTGCCGAAGGGGACTGATCCCTGTGCAGGAAAGTAGTCGGGATTGGCCGAAGGGGACTGACCCC
Source organism: Punica granatum (assembly GCF_007655135.1). Classification (NCBI taxonomy): domain Eukaryota; kingdom Viridiplantae; phylum Streptophyta; class Magnoliopsida; order Myrtales; family Lythraceae; genus Punica; species Punica granatum. The sequence continues at coordinate 7,614 of NW_022204178.1, forward strand.
GATGCAGGAAAGTAGTCGGGATTGCCCGAAGGACGACTGATCCCGTGCAGGAAAGTAGTCGGGATTGGCCGGAAGGGACTGATCCCGTGCAGGAAAGTAGTCGGGATTGACCCGAAGGGGACTGACCCCGGTGCAAGAAAGTAGCCGGGATTGATCCGAAGGGGACTGACCCCTGTGTAGGAAAGTAGTCGAGATTGACAGGAAGGGGATTGACCCCTGTGTAGGAAAGTAGTCGGTATTGGCCCGAAAGAGACTGACTCCGGTGTAGGAAAGTAGTCCGGATTGACCCGAAGGGGACTGAGACTCACCCCAGTGCAGGAAAGTAGTCGGGATTGACCCGAAGGGGACTGACCCTGGCACAGGAAAGTAGTCGGGATTGACCCGAAGGGGACTGATCCCTGTGCAGGAAAGTAGTCGGGATTGACCCGAAGGGGACTGACCCCTGTGCAGGAAAGTAGTCGCGATTGACCCGAAGGGGACTGATCCCTGTGCAGGAAAGTATTCGGGATTGACCCGAAGGGGACTGACCTCTGTGCAGGAAAGTACTCGGAATTGACTCGAAGGGGACAGACCCCTGTGCAGGAAAGTAGTCGGGATTGGCCCTAAGGGGACAGATCCCGCTGCTGGAAAGTAGTCGGGATTGGCCGGAAGGAGGCTGACCTCTGTGCAGGAAAGTAGTCAGGATTGGCCCGAAGGGGACAGATCCCGATGCAGGAGAGTAGTCGGGATTGGCCCGAAGGGGACAGATCCCGATGCAGGAGAGTTGTCGGGATTGGCCCGAAGGGAACTGACCCCTGTGCAAGAAAGTAGACGGGATTGACCCGAAGGGGACTGACCCCGATGCAGGAAAGGAAAGTAGTCGGGATTGCCGAAAGGGGACTGATCCCTGTGCAGGAAAGTAGTCGGGATTGGCCCGAAGGGGACTGACCCCGATGCAGGAAAGTAGTCGGGATTGCCCGAAGGGGACTGATCCCCGTGCAGGAAAGTAGTCGGGATTGACCCGAAGGGGACTGACCCCGGTGCAGGAAAGTAGTCGGGATTGCCTGAAGGGCACTGATCCCTGTGCAGGAAAGTAGTCGGGATTGACCCGAAGGGGACTGTCCCGGTGCAGGAAAGTAGTCGGGATTGCCTGAAGGGCACTGATCCCTGTGCAGGAAAGTAGTCGGGATTGCCCGAAGGGGACTGACCCCGATGCAGGAAAGTAGTCGGGATTGCCCGAAGGGGACTGATCCCCGTGCAGGAAAGTAGTCGGGATTGGCCGGAACGGGACAGATCCCGGTGCAGGAAAGTAGTCGGGATTGACCCGAAGGGGACTGACCCCTGTGCAGGAAAGTAGTCGGGATTGGCCCGAAGGGGACTGACCCCGATGCAGGAAAGTAGTCGGGATTGCCCGAAGGGGACTGATCCCCGTGCAGGAAAGTAGTCGGGATTGGCCCGAAGGGGACTGACCCCGATGCAGGAAAGTAGTCGGGATTGCCGAAGGAGACTGATCCCGTGCAGGAAAGTAGTCGGGATTGACCGAAGGGGACTGACCCCGTGCAGGAAAGTAGTCGGGATTGGCCGAAGGGGACTGACCCGTGCAGGAAAGTAGTCGGGATTGCCCGACGGGGACTGACCCCGGTGCAGGAAAGTAGTCGGGATTGCCGAAAGGGGACTGATCCCGGTGCAGGAAAGTAGTCGGGATTGGCCCGAAGGGGACTGACCCCGATGCAGGAAAGTAGTCGGGATTGCCCGAAGGAGACTGATCCCCGTGCAGGAAAGTAGTCGGGATTGGCCGGAACGGGACAGATCCCGGTGCAGGAAAGTAGTCGGGATTGACCCGAAGGGGACTGACCCCTGCGCAGGAAAGTAGTCTAGATTGGCCCGAAGGGGACTGACCCCGATGCAGGAAAGTAGTCGGGATTGCCCGAAGGAGACTGATCCCCGTGCAGGAAAGTAGTCGGGATTGGCCCGAAGGGGACTGACCCCGATGCAGGAAAGTAGTCGGGATTGCCCGAAGGAGACTGATCCCCGTGCAGGAAAGTAGTCGGGATTGTCCCGAAGGGGACTGACCCCGGTGCAGGAAAGTAGTCGGGATTGCCTGAAGGGCACTGATCCCTGTGCAGGAAAGTAGTCGGGATTGACCCGAAGGGGACTGACCCCGGTGCAAGAAAAGTAGTCGGGATTGCCCGAAGGAGACTGACCCCCGTGCAGGAAAGTAGTCGGGATTGACCCGAAGGGGACTGACCCTGTGCAGGAAAGTAGTCGGGATTGCCCGAAGGAGACTGATACCCGTGCAGGAAAGTAGTCGGGATTGGCCCGAAGGGACTGATCCCGGTGCAGGAAAGTAGTCGGGATTGACCCGAAGGGGACTGACCCCTGTGCAGGAAAAGTAGTCGGGATTGGCCGAAGGGGACTGACCGATGCAGGAAAGTAGTCGGGATTGCCGAAGGGGACTGATCCCCGTGCAGGAAAGTAGTCGGGATTGGCCCGAAGGGGACTGACCCGATGCAGCAGGAAAGTAGTCGGGATTGCCCGAGGAGACTGATCCCCGTGCAGGAAAGTAGTCGGGATTGCCGAAGGGGACTGACCCCGGTGCAGGAAAGTAGTCGGGATTGGCCCGAAGGGGACTGATCCGTGCAGGAAAGTAGTCGGGATTGCCCGAAGGGGACTGACCCCGGTGGCAGGAAAGTAGTCGGGATTGCCGAAGGGGACTGATCCCTGTGCAGGAAAGTAGTCGGGATTGGCCCGAAGGGGACTGACCCGATGCAGGAAAGTAGTCGGGATTGCCCGAAGGAGACTGATCCCCGTGCAGGAAAGTAGTCGGGATTGGCCGAAGGGACTGATCCCGGTGCAGGAAAGTAGTCGGGATTGCCCGAAGGGGACTGACCCCTGTGCAGGAAAGTAGTCGGGATTGGCCCGAAGGGGACTGACCCCGATGCAGGAAAGTAGTCGGGATTGCCCGAAGGGGACTGATCCCCGTGCAGGAAAGTAGTCGGGATTGGCCCGAAGGGGACTGACCCCGATGCAGGAAAGTAGTCGGGATTGCCCGAAGGAGACTGATCCCCGTGCAGGAAAGTAGTCGGGATTGACCCGAAGGGGACTGACCCCGGTGCAGGAAAGTAGTCGGGATTGCCCGAAGGGCACTGATCCCTGTGCAGGAAAGTAGTCGGGATTGACCCGAAGGGGACTGACCCCGGTGCAGGAAAGTAGTCGGGATTGCCGGAAGGGGACTGATCCCTGTGCAGGAAAGTAGTCGGGATTGACCCGAAGGGGACTGACCCCTGTGCAGGAAAGTAGTCGGGATTGCCCGAAGGGGACTGATCCCCGTGCAGGAAAGTAGTCGGGATTGGCCGGAACGGGACAGATCCCGGTGCAGGAAAGTAGTCGGGATTGACCCGAAGGGGACTGACCCCTGTGCAGGAAAGTAGTCGGGATTGGCCCGAAGGGGACTGACCCCGATGCAGGAAAGTAGTCGGGATTGCCCGAAGGAGACTGATCCCCGTGCAGGAAAGTAGTCGGGATTGGCCCGAAGGGGACTGACCCCGATGCAGGAAAGTAGTCGGGATTGCCCGAAGGAGACTGATCCCCGTGCAGGAAAGTAGTCGGGATTGCCCGAAGGAGACTGATCCCCGTGCAGGAAAGTAGTCGGCATTGACCCGAAGGGGACTGACCCCGGTGCAGGAAAGTAGTCGGGATTGCCCGAAGGGCACTGATCCCTGTGCAGGAAAGTAGTCGGGATTGCCCGAAGGGGACTGACCCCTGTGCAGGAAAGTAGTCGGGATTGCCCGAAGGGACTGATCCCTGTGCAGGAAAGTAGTCGGGATTGACCCGAAGGGGACTGACCCCGTGCAGGAAAGTAGTCGGGATTGCCCGAAGGGGACTGATCCCTGCAGGAAAGTAGTCGGGATTGGCCCGAAGGGGACTGACCCGGTGCAGGAAAGTAGTCGGGATTGCCCGAAGGGGACTGACCCCTGTGCAGGAAAGTAGTCGGGATTGCCCGAAGGGGACTGACCCCGTGCAGGAAGTAGTCGGGATTGCCCGAAGGGGACTGATCCCTGGCAGGAAAGTAGTCGGGATTGGCCGAAGGGGACTGACCCGTGCAGGAAAGTAGTCGGGATTGCCCGAAGGAGACTGATCCCGTGCAGGAAAGTAGTCGGGATTGCCCGAAGGGGACTGACCCCGTGCAGGAAAGTAGTCGGGATGACCGAAGGGGACTGATACCCGTGCAGGAAAGTAGTCGGGATGGCCGGAAGGGACTGATCCCGGTGCAGGAAAGTAGTCGGGATTGCCCGAAGGGGACTGACCCCGGTGCAGGAAAGTAGTCGGGATTGCCCGAAGGGGACTGACCCGGTGCAGGAAAGTAGTCGGGATTGCCCGAAGGGGACTGATCCCGTGCAGGAAAGTAGTCGGGATGGCCCGAAGGGGACTGACCCGTGCAGGAAAGTAGTCGGGATTGCCGAAGGGGACTGATCCCGTGCAGGAAAGTAGTCGGGATTGCCCGAAGGGGACTGATCCCCGTGCAGGAAAGTAGTCGGGATTGACCCGAAGGGGACTGACCCCGGTGCAGGAAAGTAGTCGGGATTGACCCGAAGGGGACTGACCCCTGTGCAGGAAAGTAGTCGGGATTGGCCCGAAGGGGACTGACCCCGGTGCAGGAAAGTAGTCGGGATTGCCCGAAGGGGACTGATCCCGGTGCAGGAAAGTAGTCGGGATTGCCCGAAGGGGACTGATCCCCGTGCAGGAAAGTAGTCGGGATTGCCCGAAGGGGACTGACCCGATGCAGGAAAGTAGTCGGGATTGCCCGAAGGGGACTGACCCCGGTGCAGGAAAGTAGTCGGGATTGCCGAAGGGGACTGATCCCTGTGCAGGAAAGTAGTCGGGATTGGCCGAAGGGGACTGACCCGATGCAGGAAAGTAGTCGGGATTGCCCGAAGGAGATGATCCCCGTGCAGGAAAGTAGTCGGGATTGGCCGGAACGGGACTGACCCGGTGCAGGAAAGTAGTCGGGATTGCCCGAAGGGGACTGACCCCGTGCAGGAAAGTAGTCGGATTGGCCCGAAGGGGACTGACCCGATGCAGGAAAGTAGTCGGGATTGCCCGAGGGACTGATCCCCGTGCAGGAAAGTAGTCGGGATTGGCCGAAAGGGACTGACCCCTGTCCAGGAAAGTAGTCGAGATTGGCCCGAAGGGTACTGTCCCCGATGCAGGAAAGTAGTCGGGATTGCCCGAAGGGGACTAATCCCTGTACAGGAAAGTAGTCGGGATTGACCCGAAGGGGACTGACCCCTGTGCAGGAAAGTAGTCCGGATTGACCAGAAGGGGACCGACCCCTGTGAAGGAAAGTATTCGGGAATTACCCGAAGGGGACTGACCCCTGTGCAGGAAAGTAGTCGAAATTTACCCGAAGGGGACTGACCCCTGTGCAGGGAAGTGGTCGGGATTACCCGAAGGGGACAGATCCCGATGCAGGAAAGTAGTCGAGATTGGCCCGAAGGGGACTGACCCCTGTGCAGGAAAGTAGTAGGGATTGACCCGAAGGGGACTGACCCCTGTACAGGAAAGTAGTCGGGATTGACCCGAAGGGGACTGACCCCTGTACAGGAAAGTAGTCCGGATTGACCAGAAGGGGACCGACCCCGTGCAGGAAAGTAGTCGGGATTGCCCGAAGGGACTGACCCCGTGCAGGAAAGTAGTCGGGATTGCCCGAAGGGACTGATCCCCTGCAGGAAAGTAGTCGGGATTGCCCGAAGGGACTGATCCCCGTGCAGAAAGTAGTCGGGATTGCCCGAAGGGGACTGACCCCGGTGCAGGAAAGTAGTCGGGATTGCCCGAAGGGGACTGATCCCGTGCAGGAAAGTAGTCGGGATTGCCCGAAGGGGACTGACCCCGTGCAGGAAAGTAGTCGGGATTGCCCGAAGGGGACTGATCCCCGTGCAGGAAAGTAGTCGGGATTGCCCCGAAGGGGACTGACCCCGATGCAGGAAAGTAGTCGGGATTGCCCGAAGGGGACTGATCCCGGTGCAGGAAAGTAGTCGGGATTGCCCCGAAGGGACTGACCCCTGTGCAGGAAAGTAGTCGGGATTGCCCGAAGGGGACTGACCCCGTGCAGGAAAGTAGTCGGGATTGCCCGAAGGGGACTGACCCCGTGCAGGAAAGTAGTCGGGATTGCCCGAAGGGGACTGATCCCCGTGCAGGAAAGTAGTCGGGATTGCCCGAAGGGACTGACCCCGTGCAGGAAAGTAGTCGGGATTGCCCGAAGGGACTGATCCCGTTGCAGGAAAGTAGTCGGGATTGCCCGAAGGGGACTGATCCCTGTGCAGGAAAGTAGTCGGGATTGACCCGAAGGGGACTGACCCCTGTGCAGGAAAGTAGTCGGGATTGACCCGAAGGGGACTGACCCCTGTGCAGGAAAGTAGTCGGTATTGGCCCGAAGGGGACTGACCCCGGTGCAGGAAAGTAGTCGGGATTGACCCGAAGGGGACTGAGACTTACCCCTGTGCAGGAAAGTAGTCGGGATTGGCCCGAATGGGACTGACCCCGGTGCAGGAAAGTAGTCGGGATTGCCCGAATGGGACTGATCCCAGTGCAGGAAAGTAGTCGGGATTGCCCGAAGGGACTGACCCCGTGCAGGAAAGTAGTCGGGATTGCCCGAAGGGGACTGATCCCGTGCAGGAAAGTAGTCGGGATTGCCCGAGGGGACTGATCCCGTGCAGGAAAGTAGTCGGGATTGACCCGAAGGGGACTGACCCCTGTGCAGGAAAGTAGTCGGGATTGCCCCGAAGGGGACTGACCCCGATGCAGGAAAGTAGTCGGGATTGGCCCGAAGGGGACTGAGACCGGTGCAGGAAAGTAGTCGGGATTGCCCCGAAGGGGACTGACCCCTGTGCAGGAAAGTAGTCGGTATTAACCCGAAGGGGACTGACCCCGCTGCAGGAAAGTTGTCGGGATTGCCCGAAGGAGACTGATCCCCGTGCAGGAAAGTAGTCGGGATTGCCCGAAGGAGACTGATCCCCGTGCAGGAAAGTAGTCGGGATTGCCCGAAGGAGACTGATCCCTGTGCAGGAAAGTAGTCGGGATTGCCCGAAGGGACTGACCCCGGTGCAGGAAAGTAGTCGGGATTGCCCGAAGGGGACTGATCCCTGTGCAGGAAAGTAGTCGGGATTGACCCGAAGGGACTGACCCCGGTGCAGGAAAGTAGTCGGGATTGCCCGAAGGGGACTGATCCCTGTGCAGGAAAGTAGTCGGGATTGGCCCGAAGGGGACTGACCCCGATGCAGGAAAGTAGTCGGGATTGCCCGAAGGGGACTGACCCTGGCAGGAAAGTAGTCGGGATTGCCCGAAGGGGACTGACCCCGTGCAGGAAAGTAGTCGGGATTGCCCGAAGGAGACTGATCCCGTGCAGGAAAGTAGTCGGGATTGGCCCGAAGGGGACTGACCCCGTGCAGGAAAGTAGTCGGGATTGCCCGAAGGGACTGATCCCGGTGCAGGAAAGTAGTCGGGATTGACCGAAGGGAACACCCCGTGCAGGAAAGTAGTCGGGATTGCCCGAAGGGGACTGATCCCGTGCAGGAAAGTAGTCGGGATTGGCCCGAAGGGACTGATCCCGGTGCAGGAAAGTAGTCGGGATTGCCCGAAGGGGACTGACCCCTGTGCAGGAAAGTAGTCGGGATTGACCCGAAGGGACTGACCCCCGTGCAGGAAAGTAGTCGGGATTGCCCGAAGGGGACTGATCCCGTGCAGGAAAGTAGTCGGGATTGGCCCGAAGGGGACTGACCCCGTGCAGGAAAGTAGTCGGGATTGCCCGAAGGGACTGATCCCCGTGCAGGAAAGTAGTCGGGATTGCCCGAAGGGACTGATCCCCGTGCAGGAAAGTAGTCGGGATTGCCCGAAGGGGACTGACCCCGGTGCAGGAAAGTAGTCGGGATTGCCCGAAGGGACTGATCCCCGTGCAGGAAAGTAGTCGGGATTGCCCGAAGGGGACTGATCCCGTGCAGGAAAGTAGTCGGGATTGCCCGAAGGGGACTGATCCCTGTGCAGGAAAGTAGTCGGGATTGCCCGAAGGGGACTGCCCCTGTGCAGGAAAGTAGTCGGGATTGGCCCGAAGGGGACTGACCCCGATGCAGGAAAGTAGTCGGGATTGACCCGAAGGGACTGACCCCGGTGCAGGAAAGTAGTCGGGATTGCCGAAGGGGACTGATCCCTGTGCAGGAAAGTAGTCGGGATTGGCCGAAGGGACTGACCCGATGCAGGAAAGTAGTCGGGATTGCCCGAAGGGGACTGATCCCGTGCAGGAAAGTAGTCGGGATTGGCCGGAAGGGGACTGATCCCGGTGCAGGAAAGTAGTCGGGATTGACCCGAAGGGGACTGACCCCGTGCAGGAAAGTAGTCGGGATTGCCCGAAGGGGACTGACCCCGTGCAGGAAAGTAGTCGGGATTGCCCGAAGGGACTGATCCCCGTGCAGGAAAGTAGTCGGGATTGCCCGAAGGGGACTGACCCCGTGCAGGAAAGTAGTCGGGATTGCCCGAAGGAGGACTGATCCCCGTGCAGGAAAGTAGTCGGGATTGACCGAAGGGGACTGACCCCGTGCAGGAAAGTAGTCGGGATTGCCCGAAGGGCACTGATCCTGTGCAGGAAAGTAGTCGGGATTGACCCGAAGGGGACTGACCCCGGGGCAGGAAAGTAGTCGGGATTGCCCGAAGGGGACTGATCCCTGTGCAGGAAAGTAGTCGGGATTGACCCGAAGGGGACTGACCCCTGTGCAGGAAAGTAGTCGGGATTGCCCGAAGGAGACTGATCCCGTGCAGGAAAGTAGTCGGGATTGGCCGAAGGGACTGATCCCGGTGCAGGAAAGTAGTCGGGATTGCCCGAAGGGACTGACCCTGTGCAGGAAAGTAGTCGGGATTGGCCCGAAGGGGACTGACCCCGTGCAGGAAAGTAGTCGGGATTGCCCGAAGGGGACTGATCCCCGTGCAGGAAAGTAGTCGGGATTGGCCCGAAGGGGACTGACCCCGTGCAGGAAAGTAGTCGGGATTGCCCGAAGGGGACTGATCCCCGTGCAGGAAAGTAGTCGGGATTGCCCGAAGGGACTGATCCCCGTGCAGGAAAGTAGTCGGGATTGACCCAAGGGGACTGACCCCGGTGCAGGAAAGTAGTCGGGATTGCCCGAAGGGACTGACCCCGTGCAGGAAAGTAGTCGGGATTGCCCGAAGGGGACTGATCCCTGTGCAGGAAAGTAGTCGGGATTGACCGAAGGACTGACCCCGTGCAGGAAAGTAGTCGGTATTGACCCGAAGGGGACAGACCCCGGTGCAGGAAAGTAGTCGGGATTGCCCCGAAGGGGACTGACCCCTTTGTAGGAAAGTAGTCGGGATTGCCCCGAAGGGGACTGACCACTGTGCAGGAAAGTAGTCGGTATTAACCCGAAGGGGACTGACCCCGCTGCAGGAAAGTTGTCGGGATTGCCCGAAGGAGACTGATCCCCGTGCAGGAAAGTAGTCGGGATTGCCCGAAGGAGACTAATCCCGGTGCAGGAAAGTAGTCGGGATTGACCGGAAGGGAACTGACCCCTGTGCAGGAAAGTAGTCGGGATTGCCCGAAGGGACTGATCCCTGTGCAGGAAAGTAGTCGGGATTGGCCGGAAGGGGACTGATCCCGTGCAGGAAAGTAGTCGGGATTGACCGAAGGGACTGACCCCTGTGCAGGAAAGTAGTCGGGATTGCCCCGAAGGGGACTGACCCCTGTGCAGGAAAGTAGTCGGGATTGCCCGAAGGACTGAGACCCCGGTGCAGGAAGTAGTCGGGATTGCCCGAAGGGACTGACCCTGTGCAGGAAGTAGTCGGGATTGACCCGAAGGGGACTGACCCCGTGGCAGGAAAGTAGTCGGGATTGCCCGAAGGGAGACTGATCCCCGTGCAGGAAAGTAGTCGGGATTGCCCGAAGGGGACTGACCCCGTGCAGGAAAGTAGTCGGGATTGCCCGAAGGAGACTGATCCCCGTGCAGGAAAGTAGTCGGGATTGACCGGAAGGGACTGACCCCGTGCAGGAAAGTAGTCGGGATTGGCCAAGGGGACTGACCCCGATGCAGGAAGTAGTCGGGATTGCCCGAAGGGGACTGACCCCGTGCAGGAAAGTAGTCGGGATTGCCCGAAGGGACTGACCCTGTGCAGGAAAGTAGTCGGGATTGGCCCGAAGGGACTGACCCGATGCAGGAAAGTAGTCGGGATTGCCCGAAGGGATACTGATACCCGTGCAGGAAAGTAGTCGGGATTGCCGAAGGGACTGATCCCGTGCAGGAAAGTAGTCGGGATTGACCCGAAGGGGACTGACCCCGTGCAGGAAAGTAGTCGGGATTGCCCGAAGGGACTGATCCCTGTGCAGGAAAGTAGTCGGGATTGACCCGAAGGGACTGACCCCGGTGCAGGAAAGTAGTCGGGATTGCCGAAGGGGACTGATCCCCGTGCAGGAAAGTAGTCGGGATTGGCCGAAGGGGACTGATCCCGGTGCAGGAAAGTAGTCGGGATTGACCCGAAGGGGACTGACCCCGTGCAGGAAAGTAGTCGGGATTGCCCGAAGGGCACTGATCCTGTGCAGGAAAGTAGTCGGGATTGCCGAAGGGGACTGACCCCTGTGCAGAAAGTAGTCGGGATTGCCCGAAGGGACTGATCCCCTGTGCAGGAAAGTAGTCGGGATTGACCCGAAGGGGACTGACCCCGTGCAGGAAAGTAGTCGGGATTGGCCGAAGGGGACTGATCCCGGTGCAGGAAAGTAGTCGGGATTGACCGAAGGGACTGACCCCGTGCAGGAAAGTAGTCGGGATTGCCGAAAGGGACTGATCCCTGTGCAGGAAAGTAGTCGGGATTGGCCCGAAGGGACTGACCCCGATGCAGGAAAGTAGTCGGGATTGCCCGAAGGGGACTGATACCCGTGCAGGAAAGTAGTCGGGATTGGCCGGAACGGGACTGATCCCTTGCAGGAAAGTAGTCGGGATTGACCCGAAGGGGACTGACCCCGTGCAGGAAAGTAGTCGGGATTGCCCGAAGGGGACTGATCCCTTGCAGGAAAGTAGTCGGGATTGACCCGAAGGGGACTGACCCCGGTGCAGGAAAGTAGTCGGGATTGCCCGAAGGGGACTGATCCCCGTGCAGGAAAGTAGTCGGGATTGCCGGAACGGGACAGATCCCGGTGCAGGAAAGTAGTCGGGATTGACCCGAAGGGGACTGACCCCGATGCAGGAAAGTAGTCGGGATTGCCTGAAGGGCACTGATCCCTGTGCAGGAAAGTAGTCGGGATTGCCGAAAGGGGACTGATCCCGTGCAGGAAAGTAGTCGGGATTGCCCGAAGGGGACTGATCCCTGTGCAGGAAAGTAGTCGGATTGACCCGAAGGGGACTGATCCCCGTGCAGGAAAGTAGTCGGGATTGGACGGAACGGGACAGATCCCGGTGCAGGAAAGTAGTCGGGATTGACCCGAAGGGGACTAACCCCGGTGCAGGAAAGTAGTCGGGATTGCCGAAAGGGGACTGATCCCTGTGCAGGAAAGTAGTCGGGATTGGCCCGAAGGGGACTGACCCCGATGCAGGAAAGTAGTCGGGATTGCCCGAAGGGGACTGATCCCCGTGCAGGAAAGTAGTCGGGATTGGCCGGAACGGGACAGATCCCGGTGCAGGAAAGTAGTCGGGATTGACCCGAAGGGGACTGACCCCGATGCAGGAAAGTAGTCGGGATTGCCTGAAGGGCACTGATCCCTGTGCAGGAAAGTAGTCGGGATTGACCCGACGGGGACTGACCCCGGTGCAGGAAAGTAGTCGGGATTGCCGAAAGGGGACTGATCCCCGTGCAGGAAAGTAGTCGGGATTGGCCGGAACGGGACAGATCCCGGTGCAGGAAAGTAGTCGGGATTGACCCGAAGGGGACTGACCCCGATGCAGGAAAGTAGTCGGGATTGCCTGAAGGGCACTGATCCCTGTGCAGGAAAGTAGTCGGGATTGCCCGAAGGGGACTGATCCCGGTGCAGGAAAGTAGTCGGGATTGCCTGAAGGGCACTGATCCCTGTGCAGGAAAGTAGTCGGGATTGACCCGAAGGGGACTGACCCCGGTGCAGGAAAGTAGTCGGGATTGCCTGAAGGGCACTGATCCCTGTGCAGGAAAGTAGTCGGGATTGACCCGACGGGGACTGACCCCGGTGCAGGAAAGTAGTCGGGATTGCCGAAAGGGGACTGATCCCTGTGCAGGAAAGTAGTCGGGATTGGCCCGAAGGGGACTGACCCCGAAGCAGGAAAGTAGTCTGGATTGCCCGAAGGATACTGATACCCGTGCAGGAAAGTAGTCTGGATTGGCCGGAACGGGACAGATCCCGGTGCAGGAAAGTAGTCGGGATTGCCCGAAGGAGACTGATCTTCGTGCAGGAAAGTAGTCGGCATTGACCCGAAGGGGACAGACCCCGGTGCAGGAAAGTAGTCGGGATTGCCCGAAGGGCACTGATCCCTGTGCAGGAAAGTAGTCGGGATTGACCCGACGGGGACTGACCCCGGGGCAGGAAAGTAGTCGGGATTGCCGGAAGGGGACTGATCCCTGTGCAGGAAGGTAGTCGGGATTGACCCGAAGGGGACTGACCCCTGTGCAGGAAAGGAGTCGGGATTGCCCCGAAGGGGACTGACCCCTTTGTAGGAAAGTAGTCGGGATTGGCCCGAAGGGGACTGATCCCGGTGCAGGAAAGTAGTCGGGATTGCCCCGAAGGGGACTGACCACTGTGCAGGAAAGTAGTCGGTATTAACCCGAAGGGGACTGACCCCGCTGCAGGAAAGTTGTCGGGATTGCCCGAAGGAGACTGATCCCCGTGCAGGAAAGTAGTCGGGATTGGCCCGAAGGGGACTGACCCCGATGCAGGAAAGTAGTCGGGATTGCCCGAAGGAGACTGATCCCGGTGCAGGAAAGTAGTCGGGATTGACCGGAAGGGAACTGACCCCTGTGCAGGAAAGTAGTCGGGATTGGCCTGAAGGGGACTGACTCCGATGCAGGAAAGTAGTCGGGATTGACCCGAAGGGGACTAACCCCGGTGCAGGAAAGTAGTCGGGATTGCCGAAAGGGGACTGATCCCTGTGCAGGAAAGTAGTCGGGATTGGCCCGAAGGGGACTGACCCCGATGCAGGAAAGTAGTCTGGATTGCCCGAAGGATACTGATACCCGTGCAGGAAAGTAGTCTGGATTGGCCGGAACGGGACAGATCCCGGTGCAGGAAAGTAGTCGGGATTGACCCGAAGGGGACTGACCCCTGTGCAGGAAAGTAGTCGGGATTGCTTGAAGGGCATTGATCCCTGTGCAGGAAAGTAGTCGGGATTGACCCGACGGGGACTGACCCCGGTGCAGGAAAGTAGTCGGGATTGCCGAAAGGGGACTGATCCCCGTGCAGGAAAGTAGTCGGGATTGGCCGGAACGGGACAGATCCCGGTGCAGGAAAGTAGTCGGGATTGACCCGAAGGGGACTGACCCCGATGCAGGAAAGTAGTCGGGATTGCCTGAAGGGCACTGATCCTTGTGCAGGAAAGTAGTCGGGATTGCCGAAAGGGGACTGATCCCTGTGCAAGAAAGTAGTCGGGATTGCCTGAAGGGCACTGATCCCTGTGCAGGAAAGTAGTCGGAATTGACCCGACGGGGACTGACACCGGTGCAGGAAAGTAGTCGGGATTGGCCGGAACGGGACAGATCCCGGTGCAGGAAAGTAGTCGGGATTGACCCGAAGGGGACTAACCCCGGTGCAGGAAAGTAGTCGGGATTGCCGAAAGGGGACTGATCCCTGTGCAGGAAAGTAGTCGGGATTGGCCCGAAGGGGACTGACCCCGATGCAGGAAAGTAGTCTGGATTGCCCGAAGGATACTGATACCCGTGCAGGAAAGTAGTCTGGATTGGCCGGAACGGGACAGATCCCGGTGCAGGAAAGTAGTCGGGATTGACCCGAAGGGGACTGACCCCGGTGCAGGAAAGTAGTCGGGATTGGCCCGAAGGGGACTGACCCCGATGCAGGAAAGTAGTCGGGATTGCCCGAAGGAGACTGATCCCCGTGCAGGAAAGTAGTCGGGATTGGCCCGAAGGGGACTGACCCCGATGCAGGAAAGTAGTCGGGATTGCCCGAAGGAGACTGATCCCCGTGCAGGAAAGTAGTCGGGATTGCCCGAAGGGACTGATCCCGTGCAGGAAAGTAGTCGGGCATTGACCCGAGGGGACTGACCCTGTGCAGGAAAGTAGTCGGGATTGCCCGAGGGCACTGATCCCTGTGCAGGAAAGTAGTCGGGATTGACCCGAAGGGGACTGACCCCGGGGCAGGAAAGTAGTCGGTATTGCCGAAGGGGACTGATCCCTGTGCAGGAAGGTAGTCGGGATTGACCCGAAGGGGACTGACCCCGTGCAGGAAGGAGTCGGGATTGCCCGAAGGTACTGATAACCCGTGCAGGAAGTAGTCGGGATTGGCCGAACGGGACA